>NC_068367.1:68526160-68644147 GCF_020536995.1 Dreissena polymorpha | reverse complement strand
CAATCTTCGTTATGTCACACAATATAGCGCTAACACAGAACTCTCCCAATTATTCAACAGTTTCGCATTTGTAATGCTTTATATTTTCAGGTTTCTAAATCGTAAAACGATGTATATAATTGATTTTTGGAGCAAAGTAATTTTTCAGCATTACTGATTCCTCACAAATATCATAACACAACGAAAAAATGCAAATCTTAACATATTTTTCACTTTTGTCAATTTACCAAGACGTGAAAAGGTCCCTTTAATAGCGAATAAGGAAAGATGCAGCACAATCAAGAAGTACAGCCGTATTAATACGCTAATCTGAACTAACCTAAAAAATTATTCTCTTTATTACTTATTATATGTTTTGAAGGGATGAAATCAAACAGTATTACTCTATTTCAATATTAAAATACACAAATATATCTCAGGGACGAGTGTTTTACGTAAGGTAAGGTAATTATCACCTGACACCCACCATACCTGATCACGCTTCGTTGTGATGACGGCGATATGTTCTCTTACAAGCGAACGTTATTGACATAAACGTTGTATATTTCGGTCTGTTTACCACATTAAACGCCCACTCATTTTTGTAAAACAGAATACTCTTATATGTTCATAAAGATTAGACATTTTGAAATCAAATCAATTTTGCGACCTCTCATGTATAACGATGCAATCATTTTGAAATAAGACCACTGAGATAAAAATTGTGCTTTAAATGAAAGTTGCGTAGGTGTAGTTAACCACATTTTTATCATCGCTTACATTTCGCCTACACATACAAATATCAAATAATTGTAGCTGTTGATAAAATAGTCGTACCTGCAGTGCACACATTGTATTAAGCCTCGAGTTAATTACCATTTAATTTATAAAGTACTATAACGTTTGTTCTTGGTGGTTTTGTTTTTATTTATAATTGTGTATAGCTAGTCTCCTTTCACAATAAGCTGATGACATGCGCATGCGTATGGGGTCAGCTCATGTACATAGTAGGACAAAGGACGGATAAGGGACCACCTTTTGAATGGTGGATATACGGCCTAACTTGTTTAATGGCAGATATAGGCCCACACTTTAAAACGCGGGTATTGGGCCTAATCAATTTAGGATAAAGAATTTTAATAACTGCATATAATGGTCAATTTTGTAATGGCGGATATAAGTTCCAAACTTTAAAACAGTGGTAAAAGCAAAACAAATACAAATGGTTGACACAAGTCTATGGCTCACGTTTTTTAAAAGTGATATGGGCCAGCTGTTTTCATGGGTATGCAACCCACACTTTTATGGGTGGATATGGTGCAAAAGCTTATTATGGAAATGGAAGCCACGCTGTTGTATTGGAAGGTGTGGGCTTACTCTTTGAAAGGGCAGATATGGGGCCAAAATTAACAAAGGTTTGACAAGAGGCTAACGTGTTTTAAGTGTTGATATGGGATCCAAATCTTTAAAAGTTGTAAAAGTACCCCATAATTAAAAAGGTGTAAATGAGTCCGCTCTTTTTAATAGGGGTATTCCACTACGACCCGATTCCCCACGATTTGCCCGATTTCCAATATTTTGAAGTCATGGACATTCGTAACTCAATCGGCGAAGGTCCTAACTCATTCGTAGCTAGTCGCGGGCGAGTCGTGAGCTCCCAAAAATCGCGGCCAGTTTTTAAACGTGTTTAAATTTAACCAAGACCTACAGGACTGAATTTAATCGCAGTTGACTCGTAACAGTGTCGTATTGCGTTCTTGGGCGTCGTAATGGAATCTTAGGTAATTCGTGACTCAATCGGGAAATCGGTGATCACGTGATCTGTCTACGAATCATTACTACGACTTGTCAAGATTCTCAAGGGTTCACCCCGAGTGAGTTGCGAGCCCGCTAAGATTCTCGCGATTTAGTTGCGAAACAGTTACGATTTTGTAAAGAATAATAAAGAAATAATATTTTTCCATCATTTTTTGTTGTCGAATAACCCACAGTAAGGAGTATAGATGCGTAGGAATTAAATCACGAATGCGGAGCACGAGTTCTTTGATAGCACAAATCTATACTCCTTAATGAGGGTTATTCGACAACAAGCCATCATAAAAAAATATTATTTCTATTCTTACACGATTCTGATTGATTTGCTTCAAGCTTTTGGACGTGAACTATATTTTTCAATACTCCGCCCTTCTTAGTACAAAGTTCACTATTTAGTGACGTCATTGAATTGTACAAAAATTTGACGTCGTTTTCATTCATAAATATTTTGCAATTTACGTCACTTTCACTGAGAACAACACTCATAGAAACTAATTGACGTCACATGTGTTAATTCTTCTGAAAAGCTGACATGCTATAAACGTTTTCTTAATTACGTTTCTTAACAAACAAATTCTTAGCAGGCGTGGTCATGCCACTTATCACCAAATATACAATTTGTTGTTTTATAACATTTATATACGTGTTATATTTTTTTTACATTTCTTTAAGAGCGGGATTTAAGCACGTGCATTTTACTGCAATATTTTCTTTACTTATTCTTTATTAACTATTTTCGAAACATTAGCTCCGCCCATAATTTATTGCAGAATAACCCACACTTTATTTCCTTCTTTGTCTATAGAAAACAAGTCGCATGCCGTGTTAGAATCAATATCATTAGATATTGGCGCCGAATTCATTGGTGCGTTCGGTGAGGTCATAGCTTAGTCGTGACCGATCTGCATCTTTGTCTATAGAAAACAAGTCGCATGCCGTGTTAGAATCAATATCAGTAGATATTGGCGCCGAATTCATTGGTGCGTTCGGTGAGGTCCTAGCTTAGTCGTGACAAATCTGCATCGTTCGTGGTACAGTCGCAGTAGATTCTTACACCGTAGTGAAGTCGCGATCCTATTCGCAAGACTTCAACCGAACCCCACGATTCGTCGTAACTCAATCGTACCACTGTCGTAACTGAATCGCAGACTGTCACGAGTCTTCCCGATTCAATAAATGTGAGACATCATAGCGAATCGTGGGCTTGTTTTCGTAGTGGAATAGGGCAAAAAGGGGGATTATAGGGCTCGCAATTTTAAAGGGCGGATAAAGGTTCTACATGTTTACAGGGCGAATATGGGCTCATAACATTTAAAATGCGTCCCCAATTTTTAAGGGTGGATACAAAACCCGCACTTTTAAACAGTGTGTATGGGGCCTACAATTGTATGGGCAATTATGGGACCACCATTTTATAATGGGAGATATAGGGTGCATTTTTTAAAAAGTTTTATCACAATGTTTAAGTAAATGAAGGACACAAAGACAAGTGTGGTTATGTTTAAAAACGTTTTAATTCTTAAAATAATTTCCTTATTTACTCTTTCAGGGATCGGCATTTCTTGTTATATTCCATGTCCGTGCATTAAAAAAAAACGACGATCTTGTTTGTTTTGAATACGACTATTTTAAACACGAAATGCAATTTGTAAGTATATACCCCGTTCCATGCTAAGTAATTTTCGTTCCATGCTAAATACTTTACATACTTCTTTTTAATTTTTAAATGAGACATTTATTGTTAAGTGAATTTAACCATCACAGCGTGCATATAGACAACAAACATATAATCCTCTTCTCGTGACAAAACCAAAACGTTCGATAATCCTCAAGTTTATGTAAAACGTATCTTTTTAAGTTTGCATATTAGATGTTTTATTTGCATGCATCCTACTTCCATACAAAATTAGCTAATTATATTGAAGCCTCGCTCTTGGGAAAAAGTACGCACAGGTTAATCTGGGTCGACACTTTCCACCTAAACTGGATTTTCACTAAGAAGAGACTTCCTCTTAACGGAACGTTTACCATGACAGAAACACAACACATCATAAATAGCACACATCATACTATCACAAACACATAGCATATCATGACAGAAACACAACACATTATCAATAATACACATCATACCATCAAAAACCACACATATATCATGACAGAAACACAACACATCATAAATAGCACACATCAAACTATCACAAACACATAGCATATCATGACAGAAACACAACACATTATCAATAATACACATCATACCATCAAAAACACACAGCATATCATGACAGAAACACAACACACCACCAATAACACATCATTCCATCACAAACACACAGAAAACCATGACAGAAACACAACATACCATCAATTACACACATCACACCATCACAAACACACAGTATATCATGACAGAAACACAACAATCCACCAATAACACATCATGCCATCACACAACACACAAAAAAATATGACAGAAACACAACATACCATCAATAACATACATCACACCATCACAAACACACAGCATGTCATGACAGAAACACCACACACCATCAATAACACACATTACCAAAACAAACACACAGCATCATTCATGAAAGAAACACAACACACCATCAATAACACACACATCATGCCCTCACAAACACTCAGAAAAATAATGACAGAAACACAACATACCATCAATAACACACATTACACCAACCATCACAACACACAGCATAGCATGACAGAAACACAACACACACACCACACCACAATACACACATCATACCATCACAAACACACAGCATATAATTACAGAAACACAACACATCACCAATTACCCTCCTAATACCACCACAAACACACAGCATATCATGACAGAAACACAACACACCATCAATAACACATCATATCATCACAAAACACAGCATATCATGACAGAAATACAACACACCCATCAATAACACCATCACACCATCACAACACACAGCATATTATTACAAAACACAACACAACATCAAAAAACACTCCTCATACCATCAAAACACACAGCAAATCATGACACAAACACAACACACCATCAATAACACATCATATCATCACAAACACACATCATATCATGACAAAAACACAACACGACATCAATAACACACACTATACCATCACAAACACAGAGCATATCATGACAGAAACAAAACACACCATCAACAGCACACATCATACCACCACACAAACACACATATTGTGACAGAAACACAAAACACCACCAATAACACACACATCATGCCACCACAAACACACAGAAAACCATGACAGATACACAACATACCATCAAATACACATATCTCACCATCACAAACACACAGCATATCATGACAGAAACACCACACACCAGCAATAACACACATCATACCATCACAAACACACAGCATATCATGAACGAAACACAAACACACCATCAATAACATACATCATGCCATCAAAAACACACCGAAAATCATGACAGAAACACAACATACCATCCATAACACATCACATCACACACCATCACAAACACAGCATATCATGACAGAAAAAAACAACACACCATCAATAACACACATCAAACCATCACAAACACACAGCATATAATTACAGAAACACAACACACCATCAGTAACTCATCATATCATCACATTCACACAGCATATCATGAAATAAACACCACACCATCAAGAACACATCATATCATCACAAACACACAGCATATATGGCAGAAACACAACACATCATCAATAACACACATCATATCATCACAAAGGGACTTCCTCTAAACGGAACGTTTACCAGGACAGAAACACAACACATCATGAATAGCACACATCATACCATCCATCACAAACTCATAACATATCATGACAAAAACACAACTCACCATCAATAACACACATCAAATCATCACAACACACAGCATATCATGACATAAAACGAGAAACCATCAATAGCACATCATATCATCACAAACACACAGCATATGATGACAGAAACACAACACACATCATCCATTTACACAGCATACCATCACAAAAACATAGCATATCATGACAGAAACACAACACATCATCAATAACACACATCAAACCATCACAAACACACATATAACCATGACAGAACACACCATACACTATCAATCAATAACGCACATCATACCATCACAACACACAGCATATCATGAAAGAAACACAACACACCATCAATAACACACATCATGCAATTACAAACACACATAAACTCATGACAGAACCACAACATACCATCAATAACCACATCACACACCATCACAACACACAGCCTATCATGACAGAACAACACACACACCATCAATAGCACACATCATACCATCACAAACACACAGAATATTGTGACAGAAACACAACACACCATCAATAACATACACCATACCATCACAAACATACATAATACCGTGACAGAAAAACAACACACTATCAATAACATACATCAAACCATCACAAACACACAGCATATCATGACAGAAACAAGCACACCATCAATAGCACACGGCATACCATCACAAACACACATCATATCATGACAGAAACACAACACACCATCAATTACACAAATCATAACATCACAAACACACCGCCTACTATGGCAAGCATTTAGCCTACAATAAAACACATATGATATGATTTAAAGCCACATATTTTCAATGAAACATCCGATATATCAATAGTCAACAGGAGGCCGACGAGGCGTTCCATAGACATTTATAATTCTTCTTCTTTGACTAGTGTTCACCTTATACAGTAAACAACATTATATCGAACATTTTCAGATGTAGCTCACAACTAACCCATATTGCACACCAGTTAAGCATTGGGTTTTATAAACATTAAACTAAAGAAATAAATATTATTGCGTTAAAAAGGGAAAATTTTTACGTAAATTGTACACATTTCGGAAAAGAGATCGATCCGTCAAAGTCGCCTACAGCTGAAGTTGAAAGCAAACACCGATCGACGCAGAGAGAAATCAAAGCGCTGACGGCTTTTAAGCTGATCTATAGTGTGTTAACAGAGAGCATTGTAGTACCGCACTTTGCTGTAAACCCAAAATCGGTCTTCAAAACCACAGATCGACCTCATGCTTTGAAGAAGTACAAATAGAGAGAGAACAGGAAACGTAGTTTTGTTTAATCTCGCATATCTTCAATTCGTCACTTCTATCATTCTTATTAAATGTACGGTCTCATCAGCAGCATATTTATCGTAATTCATCAACAATATAATCATCAATGTCACCGTCATTTATATTAATCTCAACATAAATTCCACCGTCTTCATATCTTTACCTAATACAACATGTGTTGCATTGGAATCGAAGAATAGTAGAATTTCACTGCAAATCAGTGTATGGTTGTGGTCACATAACAATGTGTTTAGACAAACGAGTCGCCTAGTGCAAAAATGATGTATGTGCCGTATGCGACCAGCGTAACTACATTACAGCCAGCGCATTTGCATTAGGCGGCTCATATCTAAATATGACGTTTTGTTACAGGGGTCTTTTATTTTTCTTTGTCTTTAAAATATAAAGTGGGGTAATTCTGTCATATTTACAACAGCCACAAACAGTAATTAAATGTGTGTGCCCAACTTCTTATTTCGCGCCATTTTAGTAATCACATTTAAACACGAAGACAATCGACATACAGCCATGATCCAATCATTTTATAGTCCACTGATCAGATGGCAAAGGAACGAAAACTCATGAATAATTCTTGAAAAAGATAGTTTAGCCTCGTTCTTGGAAAACTGACCTCCATGTATGAGCGTCAAGTGTCGTCCCAGATAAGCCTGAGCAGTCTATTACGGTATTATTTGTTTCAATCAACTCTCTTCTTAGCGGAAATCCAATAAAGGGATGTACGGCACTTAGCGCACATGCATTAGCCAAGTTACCTAGAACGAGGCTCAATTGGACAGAACCAACAAAAGCAAAAGGTAGGACTAGTAAAGCTAGCAGAGCCATACAAATACAACATTGATTCTTTTAATTTGTTTTGCAGTTAGTTCGTAGAGCTATGTACAGTAAAAACTCTATTTACGACCACTTCGGTATTACGACCAATTCGGTAAGACGACAACCATTGTTCAGTCCCGATTTTTTCCTTCTATATTTCAATGGTCGTTAGACTCACTAATCCAACCAACCCGCTAATCCGCTATTACGACCACTTTAATCAGTACCAATGAACGAAATTGCTCGAAATTGACACCCACCAAACGACCAGTAATTTTATACCTTACTAGATTTTGGTGTTGTGGTTCGATCAGGTTTTTGTGACCCAATTGAACACAATTCACCACAACGGTTTTTGGCATCGATTTGCGCCGCAGGTGTTAGATATTCTGCACTTGTTATTCTTTTTAACTCTTGATTCTTTATTGAAAATTAGCTATTATTATCGAGTCGTTGATGGATAAATTGGTTATTGTTTGGTATGGTAGCGTTATTCAATTGAACAAAGATGCTTACACATGGACAAAGTTTTCATTTATATTTATTTTGCTGCTTTCATCTTAACACACATACTTTCCAAAGTCCAGTAATATTATAATCAACAAGCAAATTCGTCGAATTGATATCCCTCGCCAATATGCTTCTGGACACAAAAGTGTTTATTTTTACACTCAAAAAAGCAGTTTTCAAGACACAAAGGGCCCATTCCTCCGTTAATAACAGATGGTATACAATGACATTTTGCGTGCATAATCCTCTTATCCATATATACTCATACCAATTTTAAATGAAATGCGCAAAAACACTTCAAGATTTGGCTTGACTGACGACGACGAACGGACGGACAACGCAAAAACAATATCCCTCCGCCTATGGCGGGGGATAACAAGATACTAGCGAAACCGTTAATGGCTTCGCCCGTGATAATTAGAAATTATGAAACTACATCCCTGCTTGTATAGTGTGTATTGGTCACCTAAAAAGCTAGTCGCAAGTGCCTGTCTGTGCATGATTCACTCATCTTAATAAATACCAATAATTTGACAGGCATGCAATTTAAAATATTCATTGACTATTTGCTTGCTCATCCAAGTAATATGCATACCCGACGTGGTCTAATTAAAAGGAAATGCACAAAATTATCTTACGGTGAGTACATCAATTTGACATTTCACCCTCGAGCTAGGAAATATTAATATTAAAATTGTCCATCGTACGATATAGCTACATGTACATTAACATATCTTTATCCGAAATTTTAAACAAATTGATATTTATAAGAAATTAAGAAAATAAGTATTTTATATTATCTTACAGGATATTTAATAACTATTTTTGTATTAAGGCTAAGAATTTCCATAAAACGTGATGGTTAAATGCAACATCACTACATGTTTAAGCGGTAAAACATGTATGCCACATGCATACGAAGGTGATATTTAAAAGAGGTGTACGCCAGCATTAAGAATGACGTAGTGGCCCTTGTTTTGTGGCATTGCAACGACAACAATGGCAAATTTTGTTCCACGCGTCCCTCGCCATATCATTTACATGCGCTTTACAAATCTTGCAAGACTGTGCTCCGTAAATAAAATGTCTACCTTATCTCAGCGCGCTTGTAACGATTTGCTGTTGATCACATTGAACATTTAAAATGATAAAATCATTAAAATGTAATTTCAACAAAAACCTCGACCCTTTATCGGACAACACCATCATACGATTTCTTACTTCTATCGGTAGCATGTATGGACCTCATAGCTTCCAGGCAAGTGGTGATGATCAGCTGTAAATTTCACCATCAAAATAATACAAAAACACACATCGCATGAGATTGCAATCTCTTTACCTGCCAACCTATCATTAAAATTTAAAGCTGAAGGGCATTTTTAAGCGTTATCGCGTCATACAATTCTTTCGAAAAAAGATACGCCCGAGGCACAATCAAATTTTGCTTATTGTTAATTACTTAGCGAATCGGTGATGCAAGCTTCATAGCCTTGATGTCAGTTATCTAACAGATGAACAACGAACATATTGACGTCTTGATTAAATGCTCTTGGCGCTTTGATGTTTTATTTAATAAGCTGATAGTTTGAATGTTAACGAATCAGATGCTTGCCTGGTTTATCGTCACGGTGCGCCGCTAGCGGGCAACACAGCTTAGTGTACACATCGGGTGCGGTTCAGTAAGGATTAGACGTTTACGCACAGTTTGCGAACAATTAACCGGAAAATGGGCGAGTGGCAAAACGGATTGTTTGGATGCTTTTCTAATTGTGGCGGTTGCATCATAACATATTTTGTCCCGTGTTTGACTGCTGGACAAGACTGCTGAGAAAGTAGGGGAGTCGTGTTGCCTGTACGGATTTCTCTCAATACTGGGACCCATCGGAATCTGGTCACGTGCAAAAATTAGGGGCAAAGTGAGGGAAACGAAGGGTATCGATGTAAGTGGTCTTTGTTGTTGTCAATTTATAATAGCAAAAATGCTGTAGTTAAATTATTTAACATATATAACTTACATCTATCTAATTTATATCTCATTAACTTAGAAATACGCTCGTTAATAAATACGAAATACAAATAATAACGTGTGTACTGTTGGAAATATTAAATACGTTTTTTTAAGGGATATGTTCACCGATTTTGGCATGTTTTGACATTTGTCACTAGAAGCTTAAATTGATAAATGTAAACATCAGAATTAAAGGCTCCAGTATAAAACTGCAAAAAAATAAAGAGAGTAAAAAATTGTTCAACGATTAAACCATTCAGCCATCCGTGCAGGTTACCCATAAAATGTAATTTTATACCGCCATCCAGGTCGTTCACAAATATTACAATAACAAGAGAACTATCTCAATTATTCAATCGTTTTGCGTTGGTAAAGATTAATAAGTTTCAGGTCTTAAATCGTCAAAAGATTCATATATGGAAACTTAGGGCATGTTCAGTATTATTTTTTCCTCGAAAAAAACCCACAACTACAACGAAAACATGCAAATCTGAAACGTTTGTTTTTCAATTTTGTCAATTTACCAAATCGTGAACATGTCCCTTTAAATTGTATTAATGATTGCCCTCTGCACACACATATGCAAATGAAGACGTAACAGTGAATTTCACGCGGCAGCGGATATTTTTTAAAATTTGTGTTGGGGTCAAGGGAGTCAAGGGGGCTTAGAAGGGATACACAATTGTACGACTGATTGATGATGCGCGCGAGGTAATTCGCGTTCTAAGTATTCATCATATCATGCTTTAAAAGGACCATAAACTTGGATGATAAGCGATGCTTTGTATTACTTGTTTCGAAATGTTTATTTCCAATAACAATATACAGTCGAGGATATACTGGACATATTTACTTGTTTACTTGTTTTCGTCTCTCACTTTTCGTAAACCCTATCTTCATTGTAAATCATATTTCGCTTAAATTATGTTTTATCATGATATGCTGTGTGGTTGTGTTTTGTAGCTTAAAGCTATGTTATGTAAAGTAGTCAAGGGTTGATATTCATATACCCTTTCATATGCAGTAAATGGTACTCTAGAATTTGGTTGCACAAGGGCAATTTTGGATAAATCTCGATGCAAAATAGGTCTGGAAAAGTAGGGCCGTTTATTCTCCTGGGGCTAATTTACCGCATTCCATTGTAATTGTGTATAACCATGTTATTAGTGCGGATATTATAGATTGCTCTCTCGGTCCGATGGGAATAGTGGGTAAAAATTTAAAAAACAAGGCAATTGATAATTCAGCGATAGAATATCTTGACAATATCTAGGCCGAGGTTGAATCTATGACGTTACTACTTGCTATTGGAAGTATCCTAAGTAACTGGTCACGATATCAATGTGAAGAAGTAGAAACCGATTTGCTTGAGTGGTCTATCAAAGCCAACAACGCAAAACAACCACTGAAACTATCGATCGATTATGACACGGGTTACCTATTCTCAAACGATCTAATTTTAACCTTTCGTCCCTTGGGGCCGTACATTGTAAACATTTAAGAGTAATGTGAGGAATGCTAAAATGCACTCGCGCATTACAGCATATGACTATTTTTTGTCCATATATAGACGCATCTTAATGTAAAATGCAGACAACATTCGCCTGGCTAAGTTGCTTTTTATGTCCCCCACCCTATAGTGGGGACATATTGTTTTTGCCCTGTCTGTTGGTCTGTTGGTTGGTTGGTTTGCGCCAACTTTAACATTTGCAATAACTTTTAAATATTGAAGATAGCAACTTGATATTTGGCATGCATATGTATCTCATGGAGCTGTACATTTTGAGTGGTGAAAGGTCAAGGTCATCCTTCAAGGTCAAAGGTCAAATATATGTGGCCAAAATCGCAAATTTTATGAATACTTTTGCAATATTGAAGATAGCAACTTGATATTTGGCATGCATGTGTATCTCATGAAGCCGCACATTTTGAGTGGTGAAAGGTCAAGTTCAAGGTCATCCTTCAAGGTCAAAGGTAAAAAAAAGCGGCGCAAAAGGGGACATAGTGTTTCTGACAAACACATTTCTTGTTATATTCAGGAAAATACGATAAGCTTATGTGTTAGCATTTCGTTCATTACACACGAGCGACTAACGATATTTTGCGCGATACACGAAGCGACACGCGATATTTATCACGATATATCGCCTTTTGGGCTACCTACACAAGGGCGATATTTCGTGGTACATGTACATTCTCGCGCGTCGCTTCGTCTATCACGAGAAATTTAATGTGTCGCTTCGTGTGTCGCACAAAATATCGTGTATCGCTTCGTGCGTCGCTTTGTGTGTTGTGTGTCGCCCTTGATGAAAGAAGGACGAGATTATAGATGGCACTATCCGAATTCCGTAGTTTATAATGCAGTGATTGCGGGTCATTCACTCAGCATAAATCATGTATGACAGAAGTTTCCATTTACATCATATACCACGTGGTTCTTTATTATTTACTTTAAGCACTCTATGTAGCCTTTGCATTTTCAGTGAAGCGATTGTTTAATTTCCTTGGTTCCGTAAATATATATAATTAACCTCAAGGGTGTCTATGGTTCCTTTGGTGATTACTTCCCGATGGACTGATGTTATCGGTATTATTTTCCATGTATTTTCAGGGTTCCTTTGGTGGCGACTGCCTGATGGCCTGGTTCTGTGGTCTATGTGCGCTCGTCCAGGAGGCAAATGTAAGTACTCCCTAATGGATTCATTAATTGATTCATTCATTAATTCATTGATTAAGTAATTCATTCATTCATTCACATATTCATTATTAATTCATTTATTCATTCGTGGAAGTATTTGAGCCTCGCTCTGGGAAAAGCGGGCGTTATGCATGTGCGTTAAGTGTCGTCTCAGATTAGCCTGTGTAGTTTGCACAGGCTAATTAAGGGTGACTTTTTCCTCCTAGGTGTTTGTTTAGAGGGAGACTTAAATAAAACAAATGTACATTATGTTTAGAAATTGTAGGTGGAATATGTGGGTTTACCTCATGTAAGAAATATTGAAAATGTTATCAAAAGGGCCGTTAACATGACAGTCACAAAGTGCACATATGTACAAATAAGCTTATCGATGAGGGATAGATTAAAGAATAGTATAGTTGACACACGGCCGGGTATGTTTGTATTGGTCCAGCAAATGTGTTTTATACAGTAAAATCTCTTATCAAAAGGTTTGACAAAGTTTGTCAATATGTGGGTGGATTGTTTATCCCGTTCCCAGGGCTTCATTGATTCAGTATCTTTAGTAATCTAGCCAACCAGCAATAAGCACGCATAAAACACTGACCAATGGAATTCATAACTGAGTTTCACGGGGCAAATGTTAGCGGGAAATAATCAGTTAGCATATAGATCTAGAGGTGAACAGATGGAAAAAGACACAATCATGTAGCAATCACAACGTATTTGTACAACTGAACATATTAGTTATGTCAGACATAAAACTGGATTGGAAACTGATATATGATATTGTTGTATATTTTATCCCACATTATGCAGAGAAATTAACATAAATAGAGAGGGGACGGACTTATCCCATGCGTGACACGGGAAAATGGTAGTTAATGCAAATCTCGTCATCATTGCAATACGCGCATGACGAGATATCGAATGATAGGCTACACACCAGTAATTTAAGAGTAATGAACATTGTTATAACTATGTGTCGTTCATGAACTATGAACGATAACGTGACACAAAAAACATAACAGTGGAAAGTGTCGTCCCTAATAAGCCTGTGCGAACTGCAAAGGCTACTTTGGAAGACACTTTACGCACATGCATTAAGCTTGGTGTTTTCCAGAGCGCGGCTCATTTGCATACAAATGACTTCTGGTATTTCAGTTCGCAGTTTAATTGACTATTATTTCAAGAACAAGAACTTAAGAACTAGCTTTACGTCCTTCACATTGTTTTATATTGAGAAGTACTTAGACGAAGTAGTTGGACAAGTGTCATTTTATTTAGTCCTCTAACTATGTCATTCTTGCCCGTAGAAATTGACTACATAACTTACTACGTAAGGACTTAGGATATGTACCAATAATGAGCACATACTTGTGTCCAACCTGTATTTACGTGAAAAATCACTTATAGATATTCTACTAATTAGTGATTTCCCACCATTTAAAAATGTAGATACGCAGAGTGTAACGCTCTAAAAGATGGTGTGATTTTACAAAATATGTCTATAAAATAGACAACATTAAGATGTAAGTTAATATCTAACCGCCAACTATTCAACGACCCTTATAGTCTTGAGCATTGAAGCACAAAAATGTCTCCGTCAAACAAAGCAATGGCATATTCGGGCATGATCAGTGGCTCAATTGTACATATATTATTTAGTGTTCAAGGGAAGCTGTAAAACACTCAGAGAAAAGGCAACCCCCAAAGCCAAAGAACAAATTTGACATGCATTTCGCAAGATGCTTAAGTACCGCAATTTCCGGCTCAACAAAAACTGGTTTCGCGATGAATCAATCAAACAGCTTAGGACTCCACAAACATTGCAAAAACACTCGAGTTCACTGCCCGCAACTTGCGAAAGAGTGTGTACGTCATACATACTGATTTTCGTTGTGATAAAATGTGCGCCCGTTTGATTTGATTGAAGTGATTAAGATTTTACAATCCATGACTGCGGTTCAACATCAACGTTTAATTATGGGCATCCGTAAACACTAAATATAATATATGTTATTAAATATAATATTATGTTATTTCTTACTTACGGGCTTGGATGTTAAATCACCAAGTTGCAGTACTGTAAAGCCGATAGCTAGGCTTGCCTTGCAATGGTGATGCACAGCAATGCAAACAGATTTTCAATGTCCGTAAAGAAATATCAAATTAATTTATGTGGCCCACAAAATACACCACTTATTCGGATATACATCCGGAAATATAGCGAGTTTTTGAATGTGGCATAGTTGTTCCGAATTACTAACCATACATATATATATTTGATATCCTGCAAAGGCGAGAACCGCGATTCGAGAGAGGGAAGTTGCGATTTGCCGTATTGTATTATCGCGTCGTTTAGTCGTCGCGTTTTCTAGTCAACCTGATCGCATTGGCATTATCTTATTTATGCGGGACTAACGGAATAAGGTTCATTCTATTCAAATTAAGTGACATGACAATTAATTGTCACTATTCCAAATTTCTTCATGGAGAGGCTTTTAATAAAATGTCTTAACGTCGAATAAATAAAACATAATGTTTCAAACAATATAAAAATAAGCTCGAACACAATCTAGTCCACACAGTGCAGTCCACATAGGCTAATCAGGGACGACATTTTCACTTTTATTGTATTTGGTAGTTTACAGGAAGACTCTTATTGACGAATTCCATTTAAGGCGGAAACTTTCGTCCCTGATTAGACTGTGCGGACTTCAAAAGCTTATCTGACACGACACTTTACGCACATATATTAAACCCGTTGTCTAAGAGCGCGATTCATTTTTTTTTTTTAAACGAAAGTGAAACACACATTAGTGCTCGCTGGCTCAAGTTTCAATTAATTTCACGGATTAAACGTCTTTGGTACAGCTGTGAGATGGTTTACACAATTGTAACCTAGATACAAGTTGACTTTACATACCTAAGTGGTTATAGTAGCAACGTGAAACGATTGTGTGTATCTAATTCCTCGAAAAACATCTTAAGATTAAAATGAATCATATAAATACTATCAACCAAGTATTCGTTTCGCCCAAGTTATATGGCTAAACATTTCAGCCGCGACCCATTTATGGTAATACTAGTAGAACAGCGAATAAATATAGTTATAAACACTACGACAATTTGAGATCAAATACATTGAATTTTAAAGAAAATATCAGTGTTGCCTCCATTTTAGTATTTAAACTCTAGTTTACTAATATTGACTATTTGTGTCTTAAGATAACCCATTTCTTGCAAATAATACTTTTAAAAAAATGAGCCACGCTCTGAAGCCTGTGCATTCCGCACAGGCTAATCAAGTGCGACACTTTTCGCTTTTATGAATTTTTTGTTTAATGTACGCCCCTTCTAAACGAAATTCATTTCTGTGCGGCCTCCAAAGGCTCATCTGGGACGATAATTTACGCGCATGCATTAAACCCGTTATTCCAAAAAGCGCTACTCATAGAAAGACATTTATCCAACAATTTTCACCGGTAATTTGTATAGATCACCGGCTTCCGATCTTTACTGAAGAAGTTTCCATTCATAGTCATATTAACGCAACATGTGGAAATTTTAAGTCAAACGACACATTATGTACTTATTCAATCGCAAAATCAACCTCTTTGTACCCACTGATTGATTATCTTCAAATTATATATATGCGCATCTATACATCGCCAAATCTCTCCCACTGTATAAAATGTATATATTAATCGCCAATCAAACCTTGAACATCAAACCATCGCGAACATCAAACCATCGCCAACATCATTCCCTGTTTATATCCGTTCATCGTCCGATCACACACTGTGTAACCACCCGTCGCCATATCACACATGGTTTCACACACAGGTGGTGAGCGTGTGGCTATGATATTAATTAGTGAAAACATCATTTAGAATAAAAAATACATATTATAACGAACAATCAACTTTTCTGGAAAAAAATCACTATCAAATATATATATAACAAGGTATCCAACTCAAAATCACCCGAAAACGGGGTGCATCGCTTTGAACAGCCATAACGTTATTAATTGTGCAGCGATTTTTACGATCTTGGTCTTATTCAACGCAAAAAAAAAATTCCTTTCTGGAAATGTACATGTCTTGCAATATTTTTACAAATGCTGTGTCAACTTTTAAAAAATAACACGATACACAACTCGCGTGACCTACTTAACATCAATCAGACAGGTTAAATGAATAAAATCTTCACGGAGTAAAGGGCATTTTCCCTGCAAAGTTCACGGACCTTGATACCATAATTCAATAAAACGTATGAAAAAAAAAAATCATTCTTACCGTGCTTGCCGTTGAATGATGCATCAAAACTAATTGTCCAGCGCCGTTTGAAACCTATGTTTACATACATTTCAACTAACCTAACATTTTAAACACACGAGTGATTTCATTGCTCCAATGCGAAGGTGTGTCTTTACAACTTAAGATTTCATTCATTATTCCTGTCTGATCGGTGTCAGATAGATTACGCGAGTTGTGTACCGTATTATTTCTTAAAATTTTACGAAGCATTTGTAGTTATTAACATGATATATACATTTCTAGAACAGAAATTCATTTCTGCGTTGAATAAGACCAAGATCGTGAAAATCGCTACACATTGATGAAGTTGTGGCTGTTCAAAGCGATGCACCCCGTTTTCGGATGCTTTTGAGTTGGACACCTTGTTAAATATATATATATATATATATTTGATAGTGAAAACTTTTTTTCAGAAAAGTTGATTGTTCGTTATAATATGATTATTTATCATTCAAAATTATGTTTTCACTAATTAATATCAAAGCCACACGCTAACCACCTCAAAATTACACACAGTTTATCCATCAATCGGCAAACAATTCACACGGACACCATTAGTCAATAAAAAGTCGAATCACTGATAGTGCATGTCTTCTTATGGTTTATTCGGTCTCTACCAAACAATCAATTGTTTTTGGTTACCAACTTGACTATTTGATTGTGTATTTTTGTCAACTTTATTACATGTATTTTCTTGTGTTCGGTTATCAACTTGATTGTTTGATTATGTTCTGTTATAAACTTGATTATAGATTGTGTTTGTTTAATATCAATTGAATTATTTGATTTTGTTCAACTTGTTATTTGACTGTCATTAATTTGATAATTCAGGCGCTTATTCATATTATTGAAGATTTTTTCTGCTTCCTCTATTGTTTATTCGTGAGCTTATAAGGAACTGCGCTGTTTTGTCTGCACCTCTTATATGTATGTATCATCTGTGGTTTTCAGGAACTCGGTGGGCATCAAGGGATGTCCATGGTGCGAGAATAGGAACCGGGAACCATCGGCATCATCTTATGACGTCATGCTTTCATCCCTGCCAACGTCAACATTGGAAACGGAACAGCAACGAAAATGAATTGGACAACTTTTCTATTGATTATAGTTACTCTTTGTTTACCGCATAATATACAGTCGTATTTCTTGTGAAGATACACTAATAATGGTTTCTTGTTTCAATATCCAGAACGCAATTTATGTTTTGCCAATCTGTTTAAACAATCTTGTTATCATTCATTTTTTATTTATTTTACAAGTATTTCAAATTTTCTCAAAATAAACTGTGATCTACGCAAATTAATTATTATTTTTTGCTACTTGATGTACGTGCGAAATATTTTATTATGTCCGAATGTACATTATGTTAAGTGTAGTATAGCATTTTAGAAACGTGTTTCTTCTTTTTTTACGCCTTTTGTATTTCAATAAAATTATATAATTGTGCGCTGTTTTAGTTTAATTCTTTCAATTTCAAGCAGGCTAGAGTCATTTTAAGCAAAATCGAAGATGCGAGCGGTTGAACAACCATTCACGAACAACCTACAAATTGCGTTTCATAAATGGCTTGCGTTTTTGAAGGGACTTACTAACATACGACCTTTTTTCTCGATCGTTTTATAAGTGTTAACACAGATTAATACTAATATTTTTCCCAGTTGAATATTCGTTGCTCGTTACAACAAAACTCTTAATAATTAGATTATTTACTGTATACAAGAGTATATGTTCGCTCCTTGATAGAAAATGTTTGACATTGTGTGTAGAAATTAATAAATTCATCAATTGTTGAACATACCATAGTAGAGCAGGAATAATGTGAGGTTACACTTTCAAATTAAGTTTCAATTTATCAAATCATTTATTATACCAATACTTAAGGAAGCGAAGAGGAATGTTTCATCACCAATGAACTTAAAGTGCGGTAATAATTGAGCAATGCTCTAGAAAAGGGACTTCAGCTTTTGCGTAAAGCTTTGCTTTTGCAGTTCCCATCAGGAACGACACTTCTGCCTTTTTTGTCTATTTAAATGAAGATTATTCTTTAGTAAAAATGCGGTATGTCGAAATAAAAAATATTTACCTCATTTAGGAAAAAAGTACACTACAGAACAGCGGTTTGATACACCAATAAGAATCTGGTATGTGAAAGGGGAATGTGAGAGTACGACACTATTGAAATCCTATTGTCACATTTGATCGCATTTGAACATGAAAGATCTGCGGTTGATCGATTTGCTGAATAATATATGATGGTAAGTCACAACATTGTTTGCCAATTAAATCTTGGCTGCGTTCAAAACTGGGTTGCGTTTGTACAACAACTAGTTCACTATGTTCAACTGAAGAAACTACTTTGTGAACGCTCTATAAGTTACAATTTACTCCAATAGTCCAATCTTTATGAAAGTTGACAAGAACATTTGTTGTGATAATAGTACGTCTGAGTTATGCAATAGCTTTGGTTCCTGTTCCTTATATGGCTATAGTGAAGCATTGTGAAATCTCTAGAAGTCGTATGTTATTGCAATGTTCGTAACACTTGATAAGAGCATCTGTTCTAATGATAGATTGGTTGAGTTTGAGTATGGTTTCGGTCGGTCGATAAATATTACCACCAGGGGCGGGGCAATTTTCAACTCCATAGTAAAACCGTGTAAATACTACAGAAGTCACATGTTTAGTTCAATCTTTGTCAACTTGGTCAACACATTTGTTTAAAATAGCCCTTTTGAACACTGAAATGCTCAATCTTCATAAAACTTCGTCAATATATATGGGCCACATAAGTATCGATTCAGTTTGTAGCTGTAACTGAATCACCTGAGGTAAAAAAACTTGGCTACTAGGTCAAATTAACGTAAAGGCTTTGTTATAACTCTAACAATCGCATTTGGTGTCTTCCAAACATTTTGCACATAACATTTGTTCTTGTTATCTTTAATAACAAAATGCAATACAAAACTGAATTACGAGTTTAATTAAATATATACCCATGCTTCATAACATGAACTACTAGCACAACAAAACGGACATAATACTCAATCACGATTAGAAATTAAAACTTCAAACGTGTCAACAATGAGAGTAAAGGGATTTAACTATAACAATATACGGTTACACTATCAAAATATTTCTTTACACTCGTAATATATTATAAGATACAATTGCTCAATCTATTTTAGTCAGGTAGAATCTAAAGGATTTGACAAGCAATATTAAAACATTTATTTAAATGTATTAATATTTGTTTATCCTTACCATTCATAATATTGTGGAATCCAAGAATAGTAATTACATTTCCAAAAATCCGTTTCAATTCTTGCGATCATTGTGTTGGTCATAGTAACCCCATATTGTTTCCACAGTTTTTTGACATAGTTTAAGCTCGCAATCACGCTCGGAAACGGATGTACTCTGCCCAACCACTTCAAATTAATTTCGAGATTCTAATCAGGCAAGTAATGTTTGCTAGGAATGAAGAACAAAGTTTGCAGGTGGTAAATACGATTGCTCAAACAACTTTCTCGAAAAATTACGCCTACATATATTTGAATAATACCACCGGCGTTAGAGTTTTCACTCACCTTCATGCTTTCATGAATGTCAGAATCGTCAGGATCAAAAACCGATGTTTATTATGATTACCTGAGATTGAATTAGCGCAAACAAACCCGTTTAAGATTGTTAGCTCACCTGAGCACAAAGTGCTCAAGGTGAACTTTTGGGATCATCTTTTGTCCGTCGACCGTCGTCCATATTTTGACTTGTTAACACTCTAGAGGCCACATTTATTGTCTGACATTCATTAAACTAGGTCAAAACATTTGTCCCAATATAATCTTAGATGAGTTTGAAACTCGGTCACTTGAGGTCAAAAACTAGGTCGCTATGTAAAATTAAAGAAAAACATTGTTAACACTCAAAATGTCACATTTATCGTCCAATCTGAATTTATTATTGTCCGAACATTTGTCCCAATAATATATCAGTTGAGTTCGAAAATGGTTCCGGCCAGTTGAAAAACATGGCCGCAGGGGGCGGGCAGTTTTCCTTATATGGCTAAAGTCAAACTTTATGAACACTCTAGTAGTGCTATTTTTAGTCCAATCTTAACAAAACTTGGTCAGAACATTTGTTCTAATGATAGCTCGGCTGATTTTTTAAAAGGCTTCGGTTCGTTGAAAAACATGGTCGCCAGGGGGAGGTGCAGTCTTGCTTAAATGGCTAACGTAAAACCTTGTTAACACTTTAGAAGTCACATTAATCGTCCAATCTTCATAAAACTTGGTCATAACATTTGTCTCAATGATAGCTTAGTAGGGTTTGAAAGTAGTTCCAGTCCGTTGAAAAATATGGCCACCAGGGGGCGGGGCAGTTGTCATAATATGGCTTTGGTAAAACCTTGTTTACACTCTAGGGGTCAAATTAATAGTCCAATCTTCACGAAACTTTGTCAGAACATTTGTTCTCGTGATAGCGAGGCTGAGTTGAAAATGGTTCCAGTCCGTTGAAAAACATGGCCGCCAGGGGGCGGGCAGTTTTCCTTATATGGCTATAGTAAAGCCTTGTTAACACTCTAGAAGTTACATTTATAGTCCAATCTTCATGAAACTTTGGTCCGATGATTTGTTCTAATGATAGCTCGGCTGAGTTCGAAAATGGTTACAGTTTGCTGAAAAGCATGGCCGCCAGGGGAACGTCAGTTGCCTAATATGACTTTATTAAAACCATGTTAACACTCTAGTTGTAATGCGGATGTTGGTTCTCCATTATAATTATGCTGATGACGCTGATGTTGCTGATGCTAATGCTGCTGCTGCTGCTGTTGATGATGATGATTGTGGTGATGGTGAGTATGATACTGTTTATGGATTCAGAAACAATAACAATAGAACAACTCAAATATCTAATTATAATTATTGCATCGTACTAGCGCACGATCATGAAATGCTGAAAAGCATTTAAAAGCACTATTGCGTCATAAAATTCTTTCGAAAAAAGATACGCCCGGTGCATTATAAAATTTTGCTAATTGTTAATTACTAAGCGAATCAGTGGTGCTATCTTCATAGTCTTGATATCAGTTATCTAACCGATGATTGCTTTCCGGTAATAAGAAAGTGATTCCTAAGCGTTGCTAATGACAATATAAATATATGCGCTTTCATTTATTCATTCTATACTGTGCAACAAACATTGTTGCATTTGTGACTCGAAGACTATACGGAAGATCTAGCACTTCTTTGAAGCTTTAAAAAAATTTTTAGTTAAGTTCACAAGAATGGGCGAATGGAAAAATGATCTTTTTGGGTGCTTTAATGATATGGGACTGTGTGTGATAACATATTTCGCGCCTTGCTTAACTGCGGGCAAGAACGCGGAGCAGGTAGGAGAGGATTGCATGCTCCATGGATTCTTGAGTGCCCTGTACCCCATCGGCATCTTTTCACGTGCAAACATAAGGGGCAAAATTAGGGAGAGGCAAGGCATTGAAGTAAGTCTAGTTGTATTGCATATTTATGGTTAACATTACATTCTGTGAGATATCCTGACGCCGAACCTTTTTTTCTTACTCTGTAATATCTGCTCAGCCGTACTTTCTCAGATATCTATTAGAGTATATGTACTTCATGTTGTTTTAATTTTGCGTTAACATGCTCGCTCTTTATTTTAAAAAAGAATTAAAAAGCTCCAGTTTAAAACAGGAAAAAAAGACAGAAAACAGTTATCTAAATCAGGGCTCGAACCACTGACCTTCTAAGTAAAAGTCTTACGCACTCGGCCATCCGTACAGATACCGTTACAATGGAATTTTATGCCGCCATCCAGATAGTGTCACAAAATATTACGATAACAACAGAACTTGCCCAATTATTCCATCGTTTGGCGTTTGTAAAGCTTTATTATTTTTAGGTTTTTAAATCGTCAAAAGATTCATATTATGGATATTTTAGAGCATGTTAAATGTTCAGTATTATTGTTACCTCGTAAATAACACAACCACAACGAAAGTATGCAAATCTGAAACATTTGTTTTTCAATTTTGTCAATTTACCAAACCGTGAACAGGTCCCTTTAAATTCTATTAATGCCTGCCCCTGCACACAGATATTCAAATGAAGACGTAACAGTGAATGTCACGCGGCGGCGGATTTTTTAAATTTTGTGTTGGGGTCAATGGGGTCAAATCTGTATTTATTGTCATTGTAAAATCGTTAATATTGAGACAAAAAAATCATACCGGCAAAAGACAGCATTCAAACAGATTGTTTTCGGTCTGTCAAGGCGGCGTGGCTTAGTAGGGATACACAAAAGTACGACAGATTGATGATGCGCGCGAGTTTTCGTGTTGTAAGTATTCATCAGTATTACTATAACAACAGAACTAGCCCAATTATTCCATCGTTTTGCGTTTGTAAAGCTTTATAATTTTCATTTTTTTAATCGTCAAACGATTCATATTATGGATATTATTGAGCATGGTAAATGTTCAGTATTATTGTCTCACCTCTTTTATTTTAACTTTTTATTGATGATATCACTGATTATATTGATATGGTAAATCTATCAGACAAAGATATTGAACAGTTATCATTGTATCTTCTGTTATTTGCTGACGACATCGCACTGTTTACCACTAATCCGATAAGTCTTCAAGCACAACATGATAGTAAATCGCAATACTCCACATCATGTGGATTAAAAATTAATGTTAACAGAACTAAAGTATGTATCTTTGAAACGCGTAAGAGCCATCATAATTATCAGTGGACTATAAATGAACAAATCAGTGAAATTGTTGACAGTTTTTGCTACTTAGGTGTAAAATTGTATTATACAGGTAATATGCGATATGCTGTCAAAGCTCTCTCTGATCAAGCCCTGAAAGCTTATCATAGTCTTTTGTGCTTATTTAATAACGTTAAAATGGATGTTAAGACCAAATTATATCTATTTGATTGTATGATTCTACCTATTCTGCTGTACGGCTCAGAAGTATGGGGAATATATAACTTTAAGGAAATTGATGCCTTACATTTTAAATTTTTGAAAATAATTCTTGGTGTAAAACAATCAACACCAAATATGGCTGTATTAGGTGAAACCGGCAAATATCCACAAGAAGTGTTGTGTAAAGAAAGAGCTCTTAAATTTTATATGCAAATAATGAATAAGACAGATTCCATTATGTATAGAGTGTTCACAAATCAAAGAAATATTAATACCTTTTGCTGGTTTAAAGCATGCAAATCCTACTTTGATTGTCTGGGGAATGGTGATCTTTTTGAAAATTCTAATATCAGCATTAATTTTGCCTCAGTGAGACAACGGATCCGTGACCAGTTCCAACAAACATGGTTAGAATCCATTTCAAATATGCCTAAGTTATCTTACTACTGTAAATTTAAAAGAACTTTTGAATATGAGGACTATTTAGACTATGTATCACGCGAAAAATCAAGAATATCACTTACAAGACTTCGTTTGAGCTCTCATAATCTTGAAATCGAAACGGGAAGATACAGAAATGTAGATCGCAATAATAGAGTGTGTAGATTATGTTCACTAAACACTATTGAATCCGAATACCATTTCTTGCTATGTTGTACAGCTTTTACTAACATTAGGAAAAATACCTAGTAAATACTTCCTGGTCGTCTATGAATAAGTTAATTAATTTCATGTCATCTAGATCTAAACGAAAAATCAGAAGTGTTGCTAAATATTGTTATAATGCTTCGATTTTACGTGATGCATTGCTTGCTGTGTGAACTCTGAATATACCTATTTGATGTATATATTTTGATGTTTAAAATAGTCATATAATATGTGGGTTTATGTATTTATGTATGTATGACTGTGTGTATATATATGATATTTGTCTGTGTGTCTTGGCCATAATCTGTATATTTTTTGTAAATGGCCCAAGGCAATGCTTTTGCCGTTTTTGCCAATAAACGAAACGGTTGTTTCCTCGCAAATAACACAACCACAACGAAAGTATGCAAATCTGAAACATTTGTTTTTCAATTTTGTCAATTTACCAAACCGTGTACAAGTCCCTTTAAATCCTGGTAATGAATGCCTCTGCACACACATATTCAATTGAAGACCTAACAGTGGATTTCACGCGATTTATTATTTTGTGTTGGGGTCAAGGGGGTCAACTCTGTGTTTATATTCATTGTAACAGCGTTAATATTGAGACAAAAATCATACCGGAAAAAGACAGTTTTCAAACAGATTTGTTCTGGTCGGTTAAGGCGGCGTGGCTTAGTAGGGATACACAATAGTACGACAGATTGATGATGCGCACGAGGTAATTCATCAGTATCATGCTTTAAAGGACCATAAACTTCGTTGATGTTGCTTTGTATTACTTGTTTCGCAATGTTTTTTTTTACATATTTACTTATTTTCGTCTTTCACTTAAATCATATTTTTATCATGATATGCTGCGTGTTGCGTTTTGTAGCTTAATGCTATGTTATGTAAAGTAGTCAAGGGTTTATTAATTTAAAGACCCTTTAAGATGTAGTAAATGGTACTCCAGAATTTAGTGGCACAAGGGAAGTTTTGGAAATAAATCTCGATGCAAAATTCAAGGTCTGGAATAGTATTTTATTTGTTTTATATCCTGGGGCTAATTTACCGCATTCCATTGTATTACCATGTTGTTAGTGCGGCTATTATAGATTGCTCTCTCGGTCCGATGCGAATATTGGATAAAGTGTTCGGAAAAACAACAAGGCAATTGATAATTAAGCGATATAAATATCTTGACAATATCTAGGCAGAGGTTGAATCTGGGACGTAGCTGTTCGTCGTCGTCCCACTCAGTCTAACACTCCTCTTGCTCTATCTGGCATATATATAAAAGGGACGTTCTCTGTGAAAATGGGGTTTAATTCATGTGCGCAAAGTATCGTCCCAGATTGGCCTGTGCTGTCAGCATAAGCTCATCGTGGACGACACTTTCCGCTTTTATGGTATGTTGATTATCTGTCTGGTATCTTAATCTTACATGTTTGGAAATTAAAATACTACATGTAAATATATAAACAAAACTGTGTTTTTTAATCATTTTGTACACTATACAGGCATTAGTATGCACACATTTAAATAATATCGCCTGTCAACTCTTTAGTTTTCAAAAAATCAGGGGAGCCGAAAAGGGGATATTTTTACGTCGGGCAGCAATATTAATAATAAATGGTTAAAAATTACTGTAACACCGTTTAACAATGCTCGAGAGTCGAAAGGCGATATTTTTACAGCGATATTTGAACAGTACACATATCGCGTGTCGCTTCGTGTATCGCACAAAATATCGAGTATCGCTTCGTGTGTCGTGTGTCACTGTCTGAAATAACACCACTATACACGAGATTCGGATAATATGGGCGATATTTGAATAATACATTATCGTGTATCGCATCGTGTGCCGCGCAAAATATCGTGTGTCCCTTCGTGTTTCGTGTGTCGCCCTTTGAACGCGATATTTTGCGCGATACACGAAGCGACACGCGATATTTACCACGATATATCGCCCTTTGGGCTACGTACACAAAGGCGATATTTCATTGTAAATTCTCGCGCGTCATGTAGCGGCAAAGTATCGTGTATCGCATCGTGCGTCGTGTGTCGCCCTTGATTAAACACATGCGAGATTATAGATGGCACTATCCGGATTCCGTAGTTTGTAATGCAGTGATTGCGGGTTATTTACTCACCATAAATCATGTATGATGGAAGTTTCCATTGACATCATATACCACGTGGTTCTTTATTATGTACTCTATGGATTCCTTGTATTTTCAGTGCAGCGATTGTTTGATTTCCTTGGTTCCGTAAACTTTATAATTAACCTTAAGGTTGTCTATGGTTCCTTTGCTTCCCTCTCAATGGAATGATAATAAAATATCGGTATTAAACAATTGTTTTCCGTGTTTTTTTTCAGGGTTCCTTTGGTGAGGACTGTTTTGTGCACTGGTTCTGTTATCCATGTGCTCTCGTCCAGGAGGCCAATGTAAGTACTCCCGAATTTATTCATTCATTGATTCACTCATTGATTCATTCATTAATCCATTAATTGATTGATTGATTGATTAATTGATTAATTAATTAATCCGTTCATTCTTATATTCAGTAATTTATCCGTCCATTCATTCATTCGTGGAAGCATTTGAGCATCGCTCTGGAAAAAGCGTGCTTAATGCATGTGCGTTAAGTGTCGTCTCAGATTAGCTAATTAAGGGCGACTTTTTCCACTTTGAAGTTTGTTTAGAGAACACTTTAATTAAACAAAAAATCCATAGCAGTGGAAAGTGTCGTCCCTAATAAGCCTGTGCGAACTGAACAGGCTAATTTGAGAAGACACTTTAAGCACATGCATTAAGCTTGGTTTTACCAGAGCGCGGCTTATTTTATTTGCAAACAAGTGACTTCCGGTACTTTAGTTCGCAGTTGAATTGACGATGATTTCAAGAACAAGAACTTAAAATTAAGAACAAGCTTTACGACCTTCACTTCACAAAAGTATGGCTACTGAAATCACTTGTTTTATTCTTGTGAATTTGACTACATAACGTACTAAGTAAGGGCTTATTATATGTACCAATAATGAGGACATATTTGTGTCATATCTGTATTTGCATGAAAAGTCACTTATAGATATTCTACTGATCATTCATTTCCCACCATTTAAAAATGTAGATACGCATAGTGTAACCGTTATTAACGCTTAAAAAGATGTTGTGTTTCTATAAAGCAAACAACATAAACATGTAAGTTAATATCTAACCAAGAACTATTCAAGAGGCCTTATATATACATTTTTACTCAAGGGAGATTTTCGATAGCGTTTTCTATAGAGGTCTTCGTGAACAATTTAAAGTAAGTGATTAAAATATTCCGTATTCTTAAGCATTAAAGCACAAAAATGCCTCCGTCAAACAAAGCCATGGCATGTCCGAGCATGATCAGTGCTTCCATTCTATATAATGTAGTGTTCAAAGGAAGATGTAATACACTCAGAGAAAAGACAACCACAATGCCATAGAAATAAGTTGACATGCATTTCGCAACATGCTTAAGTATTACATTTTTCGGTTCAACAAAAACTGGTTAAGCGATGGTGACTTGGTGAATCAAGTAAACAGCTTACGACTCGACAAACATTGCAAACACACTCGAGTTCAATGTCCGCAACTTGCGATAAAGAGGAGTGTTCGTCATACATACTGATTTCCGTTTTGATCAAATGTGCACCCATTTGATTTTGATTGTAGTGATTGTAGATTTTACATCCGAGACTGCGGTTAAAAATAAACGTTTAATAATGAACATCCGTAAACTCTAAATATATGTAATTTCTAACTTGAGGGCTAGAATGTTTAATCACCAGTTTGCAGTACTGTGAAGCCGATAGCTAGGCTTGCATTGCAATGTTGATCAACAGCAATTCTAACATATTTTCAAAGACCGTCAAGAAATATCAACTTAATGCATGTGGCCCACACAATACACGCACTTATTCGGATATTCCTCCGGAAATAGAGCGAGTTTTGAATGTGGCATAGTTGTTCCGAATTTGTTACCAACAAATATATATTTGGTACCATGCAAAAGCAAAAAAGCGAGAACGCGATTCGAGAGAGGGAAGTTGCGATATCCCGCATTGAGTTCTCGCGTCGTTTAGTCAATTGTGTGTGCCTAATTTCTCGATAAACATCTTACAATTATAATGAATCATATAAATACTATCAACCAAGTTTTCGCCCAAGTAATATGGCTTAACATTTCAGCCGCGACCCTTTTATGGTAATACTAGTAGAACAGCGAATACAATATAGTTAAATACACTACGACAATTTGAGATTTAATGCATTGAATGTTTAAGAAAATATCAGTGTTGTCTCCATTTTAGTATGTATACTCTAGTTAACTGATTATTTGAGAATTTGAGTCTTAAGATAACCCATTCCTTGCAAATAATACTTAAAAAATGAGCCACGCTCTGGAGCCTGTGCATTCCGCACAGGCTAATCAAGTGCGACACTTTTCGCTTTTATGAATTTTTGGTTTAATGTACGCCTCTTGAAATTATTAACTGGCCTGTAAATTATTTCTCCTCGTTGGCCAGTCTGGCCTGTAAATTGTGACGGTCTTTCGCCACGTCATCTCTTCTAAACGAAAATCACTTTGTACCCACTGATTGATTATCTTCATATTAAATATATGCGCATCTATACATCGCAATCTTTCACACTGTATAAACTGTATGTATTATCGCCAATCCAACATTGAACATCCATCCATCGCCAACATCACTCCCTGTGTATCCGTTTATCGTCCGATCACACACTGTGTAACCACCCGTCGCCATGTCGTGTATGGTTTCACCTTTCATCGCAAAATAAAAACATGTATCCATTCTCCTCAAAATCACACACGGTTTATCCATCCATCGGCAAACAATTCACACGCGCACACCAATATTCTATAAAAATTCGAATCACTGATAGTGCATGTCTTCTTATGGTTTATTCGGTCTCTACCATCAAATCCATTGTTTTTGGTTACCAACTTGACTATTTGATTGTGAATTGTTGTCAACTTGATTACATGTTTTTGCTTGTGTTCGGTTATCAACTTGATTCTTTGATTATGTTCTGTTATAAACTTGATTATTTGATTGTGTTTGTTTAATATCAATTGAATTATTTGATTATGTTCAACTTGATTACTAGTATTTGTCTGTCATTAATTTGATAATTCAGGCGCTAATTAACGCCTAGTTAATTCAGTTCATATTACTGTGTATGTTTTTTGCTTCATTTATTGTTAATTTATGAGCTTATAAGGAACTGCGCTTGTTTTGTCTGCACCTCTTATTTGAATGTATGTTTTCTGGTACCCAGGAACTCGGTGGGAAACAAGGGATGTCCATGGTGCGAGAATAGGAGCCGGGAACCGTCGGAATCATCTTATGACGTCATGTTTTCGTCCCTGCCAACGTCCACATTCAAAACGGAACTGCAACGAAAAAATTAATTGTACAACTTTTCTAAGAATTATACTGACTCTTTGTTTACCGCATAATATACAATCGTATTTCTTGTAAAGATATACCCGTTACTAATAATGGTTTATTGTTTAAATATCCAGAACGCAATTTATGTTTTGCCATTCTGTATTGACAATCTTTGTTATCATTCATTTTTCATTTATTTTACTAGTAGGATCTATTCCAAATTTCTCAAAATGAACTGTGATCTGCACAAATTAATTAGTATGTTTTTTCACGTGACGTACGTGCGAAGGTTTTATGATGTCTGAATGTACATAATGTTAAGTGTAGTAAAGCATTTTAGAAAACTATTTTCATCTCTTTTTTACGCCTTTTGTATTTCAATAAAATTATATAATTTTGCGCTGTTTTTTGTTTAATTCTTTCAATTTCAAGCAGGCTAGAGTCATTTTAAGCAAAATCTCAGATGCAAGCGGTTGAACAACCATTCACGAACAAATTACCAATTGAATTTGATAATTGGCTTGCGTTTTTGAAGGGACTAACATACGAACTTTGTTTTTCTCGATTGTTTAGAGTTAACACTGATAAATACTAGCATTTTTTCCATTTGAATATTCGTTGCTTGTTACAGCAAAACAACTTATTAATTTGATTATTTACTGTATATTTCTATACAAGAGTATTAGTTTGCTCCTTGAAAGAAAATGTTTGACAGTGTGTGTAGAAATTTATAAATTCATCAATCGTTGAAAATACCATAGTAGAGCAAGAATAATGGGAGGTTACACTTTTGAGTTTCAATTTATCAAATCATTTATTAAACCAATACTTTAGGGAGCGAAGAGCAATGTTTCATCACCAATGAACTTTTAGTGCGGTTATAATGGAGCAATGCTCTTGAAAAAGGGATATCATGCTTTTGCTAAAGCTTTGCTTTTATAGTTCCCACAGGCTAACCAGGAACGACACTTCTGCTTTTATTTTTTATTTTTTTAAATGAAGATAATTCTTAGTGAAAAATAGCCTTAGGCGGACAGAGTAATCCCTAATTAAGGTGTGCGGACTGCACAGGCTAAACTGGGACGACACTTTACGCACATGTTCAAAGTCCGTTTATCCCGAAACGCGGCTGAATTAAAAGCCAACACTAGACGACCAAAGTCAGTGACATGTATGGTGCTTGACTTGTTTTCCCATAAAAAATGTAATTGCTATTCATTGAAGCTTTAATCATATGATCTGTTCTACACGTACACATGACTATACTTATAACGCGGTATGGAAAATCGAAATCATTTGCCTACTTAAGTTTAAGTACACAAGACAAAGGTTAAGAGCATAATGCGAATGCGGTATGTCGAAATAAAAAATATTTAGCTCATTTAGGGAAACGTACACTACAGAACAGCGGTTTGATACAATAATAAGAATCTGGCATGTGAAAGGGGAATGCGAGATTTCGACACTATTGAAATCCAATTGTCACATTTGATCGCCTTTGAACAAGAAAGATCTGCGGTTGATTGGTTTGCTGAATAATATATGATGGTAAGTCACATTATTGTTTGCAAATTAAATCTTGGCTGCGTTCGAAACTGGGTCGCGTGTGTTCAAAAACTAGTTCACCGTGTCCAATTAAAGAAACTACTTCGTGAACTCTCTAGAAGTTACAATTTTAGTCATGCGGTCCAATCTTCATGAAAGTTGGTCAAAAAGTTTGTTGTAATAATAGTACAGCCGAGTTAGATATTGGCTGTGGTTCTTTTTCCTTATATGGCTATAGTGAAACCTTGCGAACTCTCTAGCAGTCATATTTTATTGCAATGTTCATAAACCTTGGTAAGAGCATTTTTCTAATGATAGCTTGTTTGAGTACGAGTATTGTTTGGTTTGTCAAAAATATGACCGACAGGGGGCGGGGCAGTTTTCCAGTCTATAGTGAAACCTTGTAAACATTATAGAAGTCACATGTTTATTTCAATTTTTTTTAACTTGCTCAGAACATTTGTTCAAATGATAGCCAGACCGAGTTCGACAATGGTTATTTTCCGTTTAAAAACTTGGCTGCCATGGGCCGTGGAAGTTTTCCTTGTATGGCAATATTTATACCTTCATGAAACTTTTGTCAATATATTTTTCCCACTTGAATTTGTAACTGAATCACACGAGGTAAAACAACTTGGTCACTAGGTCAAATTTACGAAAAGCTATTTATAACTCTATCAATCGCATTTCATATCTTCCTGAAACTTTTTCATAACATTTGTTCTTATTATATCTCAGCCGAGTTCGAAAATAAAAATGTGCATAGAAATGTATTATTAATGTTTCATAAAGCACTTGTATTATGCTGAACTCCATAGTTTGATAAAAGTTTAGTTCCTTCGGGTCTATGTTGAGCACCCATGACCCATGGACCTCTTGTTTACTCAACATAAGTATGTGGAAACAGGTTAACAAAATGCAATACAAAACTGGATTACGAGTTTAATTAACTACATACCCATGCTTCATGACATGAACTACTAGCACAACAAAACGGACATAATACTCAATCACGATTAGAAATTAAAACTTCAAACGTGTCAACAATGAGAGTAAAGGGATTTAACTATAACAATATACGGTTACACTATCAAAATATTTCTTTACACCCGTTAGATATTATAATATACAATTGTTCTATATATTGTAGTCAGGTAGAGTCTGAAAGATTTGACAAACAATATTAAAACATTTATTAAAATTTATTAATGTCTGTATATCCTTCCCATTCATAATCTTGTAGAAATTGAAGTGCAGTAATTACATTTCTAATAAAGAACGGGTACATATTCTTTCCTTCCTTAGCAAAGTAAGAACGTATGTTATGAAATTCGCCTCCAATTTCGTCTAAAGTGCTGAGTGCTTCTGATCAAGATCGAGATCATCGTGTTGGTCATAGTAACTCCATATTTCACAAGCATAGAGCAGAAATGTTGGTCATAGTAACCCCATATTTCACAAGCATAGAGCAGAAATGTTACTACAGTATTATGACACAGTTTAAGCTCCCAATCACGCTCGGAAACCGCTTGTACTCTGTCCAAACCACTTTAAATTCATTTGAAGATTCTAATTAGAAAAGTATTGTTTGGTAGGAACGAAGATCAAAGTTTGCAAGTGGTTATTAAGATTTGTAACAACTTTCTCGATAAATTACGCCTACATGTATTTAAATAATACCGCCGGCGTCAGAGATTTCACCCACATTCATGAAGTAATGATTGTCAGAATCGTTAGGGTGAAAATCCGATGTTTATCATGATTGCCTCTGATTTAATCACCGCAAACAAACCCGTTAAAGATTGTAAAATATTTTATGACCGCACATGTAAACATTAAGGATTGTTAGTGATATCAAAACCGCATAATATACATATTTAAGATGTTATGAAATGTCACGAACGCTTCAATTCATATTTGGGAATGTCAGAGATGTAAATACCGCACATAAACGTATTTAGGATTTTTATCAATGTGTAGCTTGAATGGTAGAACGCTGAACATGTATTCAGGAATGTAAAATCTATCATTGACACCCTCATACGTGTTCAGGATTGTAATATCTGTCATGGTCATACACTCGTACTCAGGACTGTAATATCTGTCATGGTCATACACTCGTATTCAGGACTGTAATATATGTCATGGTCATACACTCGTATTCAGGACTGTAATAAATGTAAGGGCCATACACTCGTATTCAGGACAGTAATATCTGTCATGGTCATACACTCGTATTCAGGACTGTAATATCTGTCATGGTCATACACTCGTATTCAGGATTGTAATATATGTAATGGTCATACAGACGTATTAAGGATTGAACTATCTGTCATGACCATATGCACGAATTCAGGATGCTATTATCTGCCATTGCCATACTGACGCATTAAGGATTATAATATAATTATGTAATGGCCATACTGACGTATACAGGATTGTTATATCTGTCATGGCCATACGCACGCATACAGGATTGTATTATCTGTCATTTCCATACCATTTAGGATTGTTATATCTGTAATAGCCATACTGACGTTTACAATATTGTAATAACTGTCATTGTAATACTGACGTATTTTGGAGTGTAATATCTGCAATTGCCATACAGACGTATTTAGGATTGCAATATGTGCCATTGCCATACACACGTATTCAGGACTGTAATATCTGTCATTGCCATACACTCGTATTCAGGACTGTAATATCTGTTGTTGCCATACTCACCTATTCAAGTTGTAATATCTGTCATTGGCATACACAGTTATTCAGGACTGTAATATCTGACATTGGCATACAGACGTATTTAGGATTGCAATATCTGTCATTGCCATACACTCGTATTCAGGACTGTAATATATGTCATTGCCATACACACGTATTCAGGATTGTAATATCTGTCTTTGTCATATTTATCAGGATTGCAATATATAACATGGCCATACTCACGCATTCAGGATTTTATCATCTGTCATTTCCATACTTACGCGTTTAGGATTGTAATATCTGTCATGGCCATACGCACGCATTCAGGATTTTATCATCTGTCATTTCCATACTTACGCATTTAGGATTGTTATATCTGTCATGGCCATACGCACGCATTCAGGATTTTATCATCTGTCATTTCCATACTTACGCATTTAGGATTGTTATATCTGTAATGGCCATACTGACGTTTACATGATTGTAATATCTGTGACTGCCATACACTCGTATTCAGGACTCTAATATATGTCATGGCCATACACTCGTATTCAGGACTAAACTTTCTGACATTACCATACTGACGTATTGAGGATTGTAATATGGGTCATTGTCATACATACGTTTTCAGAACTGTAATATATGTAATTTTCATGCACACGTATTCAGGATTGCTATATCTCACATACAAAAGTTTAACACACACACACATACTCAGGATTATAATATATGTCGTGGCCTTACACACGTATTCAGGATGGTAATATTTGTCATTACCATGCACACGTATTCAGGACTGTAATATATATCATTGCAATACACTCGTATATTCAGGACTGTAATATATATCATTGCAATACACTCGTATATTCAGGACTGTAATATATATCATTGCAATACACTCGTATATTCAGGACTGTAATATATATCATTGCAATACACTCGTATATTCAGGACTGTAATATATATCATTGCAATACACTCGTATATTCAGGACTGTAATATATATCATTGCAATACACTCGTATATTCAGGACTGTAATATATATAATCGTCACACTCTCATATATCCAGGATTGTAATATCTGTCATTGCCATACACACGTATATTTATGATTGGAATATCTGTCTTTGGCAAACAGATGTATTTAGGAGTGTAACATCTGTCATTGCCATTCACACGTATTCACTCGTATTCAGGATTGTAATATATGTCATTACCGAACAGACGTATTAAGGATTGGAATATATGTCATTGTCATACACTCGTATATTCAGGATTGGAATATCTGTTATGGCCATACACTCGTATATTTAGGATTGGAATATATGATATGAACCTACACACATACACAGGATTATCATATCTGTCGTGACCTTACACGCGTATTTAGGATGTTATATCACAAACGGCCATGCACACGTATTCAGGATTGTTATATCTGTCATAAACCTACACACATACTCAGTGTTATAATATATGTCGTGACCTTACATGCGTTTTTATGATTGTAATGTCTGTCATGGCTATACACTCGTATTCAGAATACAAAGATCTGTCATTACCATATTCACGTATTCAGGATGGTAATATCTGTCATCACCATACCCACATACATAGGATTGTTATATCTATCACGGAAAAACACACACGTTTTCAGGATTGTAATATCTATCATGACAAGTATTACACACATTCAGAATTGTAATGGCTGTCATGACATCATACACGTTTTTAGAATTGTAATGGCTGTCATGACATCATATTCGTATTCAGAATTAAAATGGTTGTCATGACATCATATTAGTATTCCGAATTGTAATGGCTGTCATGACATCATATACGTATTCAAAATTGTAATGGCTAGTATTCAAAATTGTAATGACTGTCATGACATCAAAAACGTATTCAGAATTGCAATGACTGTCATGACATCATATACGTATTCAGAATTTTAAAAGCTGTCATGGCATCATACACGTATTCAGAATTGTAATGACTGTCATGACATCATTACGTATTCAAAATTGTAATGAATGTCATGACATCATATACGTATTCAGAATTGTAATGACTATTATGACATCATACACGTATTCAAAATTGTAATGGCTGTCATGACATCATAAACGTATTCAGAATTGCAGTGACTGTCATGACATCATATACGTATTACGAATTGTAATGGCTGTCATGACATCATACACGTTTTCAAAATTGTAAAGGCTGTCATGACATCATATACGTATTCAGAATTGAAAAATCTGTCATGACATTATACACGTATTGAGAATTGTAATGACTGTCATGACATCATATACGTATTCAGAATTGTAATGGCTGTCATGACATCATACGCGTTTTCAGAATTGTAATGGCTGTCACGACATCATATACGTATTCAGAAATGTAATGGCTGTCATGACATCATACATGCTAGAATTGTAAAAGCTGTCATGACATCATACACGTTTTTATAATTGTAATGGCTGTCATGATATCATACACGTTTTCCGAATTTTAATGGTTGTTATGACATCATACATGTATTTTGAATTGTAATGAATATCATGATATCATATACACGTAATCAGGGTTGTAATAGCTATCATGATTTCACGCATACGTATCAAGTGACAAGAGCTGTATTTCCCAGATTGAAAAATAATGTTCAGATGATTTATATATTAAAATGTTAATATATGACTACATAGCAATGTATATACATTGCGTATGCTATTTTAGACCGTCCAATAAATTTAAACTCCGATAAGAAACATTCAAGTTTATTCGGCTGATATAAGCACTCCAAAGAGTAAAATCAAACGTATGTTACAAACAAGCACATACCTTTACAATCTAATCTGGTATCAGTTTGGTATTGGTAGAAACCCGGCACTTGCTAGTTTCACGTCCATACATAGCATAATATTATGATGGTAACTAGGACGTGTGTGGTATCTGATTTTGTAAAATGAAGTGGTTTTATTTTAGCAATACATGAGTGAAGCATTTATAACACCACAAGAAGAATTACTCCTAATTGTAAGCCACTTATCAAGACGTATAAGGCTCGCATCTAATTTTTATCTTAATCTCTTATAGGGTTTATAAATTACCCATAGAATAGGTATGATAAGTTGGCTGTTATATGTTGGGTCTCCATCAGATCCGAAGGCATTGCTATGTTTTAGATCATCAACAAAATTGCAAATCACAAATTATAATGTATTGCCATGTACATAACAGAGGTTTGTATCGTATGTTTAAATATGAACTCATAGAAAAAAGTAAAATATTAAAATTTATTAAAAGACAACTTCACTTCTTGTGAATAGCAATGCATTCTGAACATCTGTTAAAGATCCAATATCAAACAGTCAACTACACTTCTTGTTCTTGGCAATGCATTCTGAACATCTGTTGAAGATCCAACATTTAACAGTCAACTTCACTTCTTGTTCATAGCAATGCATTCTGAACATCTGATAAAGGTCTAACATCTAACAGTCAACTACACTTCTTGTTCATGGCAATGCATTTTGAACATCTGTTGAAGATCCAACATCTAACACAGAAATCAACAGAAGTTGTGACAGCCAAATTTGAGAAGATCTAAGAAGCCGGTCCCCGCAAAATGGAATTGGAATCTTTGTCACAAGTAGATATTTGTTTTCTGTATAATGCAACATTATTAACCTGGCACTCTTTTCCGTATGAAATCGATACTTATTTATAGATATTTGATACTAAATGATTGTTTTGTAACTTTTGTCATCGTTATTAATGTCTATAACTGTAATAGATATCATAATGAAATGTTGAAGCCTACTTATTGTGGATTGAAATCCCAGTCCAATAACCTTTTTCGACAATTATCTAAATGGCTGGAAAAACAATTTGATTAAATTGAATAAACAAATAATCCTATAAAAAAGAAAATACATTTTAGATGATCATTAACGGAATGTTATGTCAGCTTCCGAAAATGACTGAAATCAAAGGACACCCTTCGACTATTGCCGAAGACTAATGATTGTTCATGGCAATGCATTCTGAAAATCTGTTGAAGATCCAACATCTAACAGTCCACTACACTACTTGTTCATAACAATGCATTCTTAACATCAACGTAAGATCTAACATTTAATAGGCAACTTCACTTTTTGTTCATAGCAATGCATTCTGAACATCTGTTGAAGATCCAACATCTAACAGTCAACTACACTTCTTGTTCATGGCAAATCATTTTGAACATCTGTTGAAGATCCAACATCTAACAATCAGCTACACTTCTTATTCATGGCAATGCACTCTGAACATTAACTGAATATCTAACATCTAACAGACAACTTCACTGCTTGCACATAGCAATGCATTCTGAACATCTGTTGAAGATCCAACATCTAACAGTCAACTACACTTCTTAATTTATGACAATGCATTCTGAACATCTGTTGAAGATCCAACATCTAACAGTCAATTACAATTCTTGTTCATTGCAAATCATTCTTAACATCTGTTGAAGATCAAAAAACTAAAAATCAGCTACACTTGTTATTCATGGCAATGCACTATGAACCTTAACTGAATATCTAACATCTAACAGACAACTTCACTGCTTGTTCATAGCAATGCATTCTGAACATCTGTTGAAGATCCAACATCTTACAGTCAACTAAACTTCTTGTTTATGGCAATGCATTCTGAACATCTGTTGAAGATCCAACATCTAACAGACAACTTCACTTCTTGTTCATAGCAATGCATTCTGAACATCTGCTGAAGATCTTACATCGAAAAGTCAACTTTACTTCTTGTGCATAGCAAAGAGGTCTGAACATCTGATGAAGATCCAACATCTAACAGTCAACTTCACTTGTTGTTCATAGCAGTGCAATCTGAACATCTGTTGAAGATCCAACATCTAACAGAAATCTACACTTCTTGTTCATGGCAATGCATTCTGAACATCTGTTGAAGATCCAACATGGCAATCCATTCTGAATATCTGTTGAAGATCCAACATCTAACAGTCAACTTCACATCTTGTTCATGACAATACATTCTGAACATATGTTGAAGATCCAACATCTAACAGTCAACTACACTTCTTGTTCATAGCGATGCATTCTGAACATCTGTTGAAGATCCAACATCTAACAGTCAACTACACTTCTTGTTCATAGCAATACATTCTGAACATATGTTGAAGATCCAACATCTAACAGTCAACTACACTTCTCGTCCATAGCAATGCATTCTGAACATCTGTTGAAGATCCAACATCTAATAGTCAACTACACTTCTTGTTCATAACAATGCAATGTGAACATCTGTTGAAGATCCAACATCTAACAGTCAACTACACTTCTTGTTCATAGCAATACATTCTGAAAATATGTTGAAGATCCAACATCTAACAGTCAACTACACTTCTTTTCCATAGCAATGCATTCTGAACATCTGTTGAAGATCCAACATCAAACAGTCAACTTTACTTCTTGTGCATAGCAGACAATTCTGAACATCGGATGAAGATCCAACATCTAACAGTCAACTTTACTTCTTGTTCATAGCAATGCATTGTGAACATCTGTTGAAGATCCAATATCTAACAGTAGACTACACTTCTTGTGCATCGCTATGCATTATGAACATCAACTGAAGAGCCAACATCTAACAGTCAACGTAACTTCTTGTGCATAGCTATGCATTTTGAACCTCAATTGAAGTTCCATTATCTAACAGTCAACTTCACTTTTTGTACATAGCAATACATTCTAAACATCAACTGAACGTCCAGCATCTAACAGTCAACCTCACTTCTTGTACATTGCAATGGATAATGAAGATCAATTGAACACCCAACAGTTAACTTAACTTCTTGTGCATAGCTTTGTATTCTGAACAACTGTAGAAGATCCGACATCTAACAGTCAATTACAATTCCTGTACATAGCAATTCAATCTGAACATAAATTTAAGACCCAACATCTAACAGGCAACTTCGATTCTTTTGCATAGCGGTGCATTCTGAACGACCCAACATCTAACAGTCAAAGTAACGTCTTGTACATAGCAATGCATTCTGAACATCAACTGAAAATCCAACATCTAACAGTAAACTTCAATCCTTGTACATAGCAATTCATTCTGAGCATTAACTGAAGATCCAACATCTAACAGTTGAAGTAAAGTCTTGTACATAGCAATGCATTCTGAACATCAACTGAAAATCCAACATCTAACAGTAAACTTCAATCCTTGTACATAGCAATTCATTCTGAACAGTAACTGAAGATCCAACATCTAACAGTTGAAGTAAAGTCTTGTACATAGCAATGCATTCTGAACATCAACTGAAAATCCAACATCTAACAGTTAACTTCAATCCTTGTACATAGCAATTCATTCTGAACATTAACTGAAGATCCAACATCTAACAGTTGAAGTAAAGTCTTGTACATAGCAATTCATTCTGAACATTAACTGAAGATCCAACATCTAACAGTTGAAGTAACGTCTTGTACATAGCAATGCATTCTGAACATTAACTGAAGATCCAACATCTAACAGTTAACTTCAATCCTTGTACATAGCAATTCATTCTGAACATTAACTGAAGATCCAACATCTAACTGTCAACTACACTTCTTGTTCATGACAATGCATTCTGAATATCAACTGACGATCCAACATCTAACAGTCAACTACACTTCTTGTTCATTACAATGCATTCTGAACATCTGTTGAAGATCCAACATCTAACAGTCAACTACACTTCTTGTTCATGGCAATGCATTCTGAACATCTGTTGAAGATCCAAAATCTAACAGTCAACTACACTTCTTGTTCATGGCAAGGAATTCTGAACATCTGTTGAAGATCCAACATCTAACAGTCAACTACACTTCTTGTTCATGGCAATGCATTCTGAACATCTGTTGAAGATTCAACATTCAACTTCATATTTATTGCATAGCAAGGTATTCTGAACAACTGATGAAGACTCGACATCTAATAAAAACACTTCCCACACATCAACGGGGCATTGTATGAATCTTTCGAACAAATTGCAATGTAATTGTAATACATCTGCTCCCTGGACAAAACATTTCCATGACAAACGGTCTTACATTCGGAGTAAAGGTCAAACTGAGTGTGTGGTTAATTATGGTGTGGTTAATTATGACAACTTCGGTGTGAGATTGCATTTGAAGCGGATGCATTTGTACAATATATAATAATCAGGTGTAAATATTTTCTGTACACAGCAGTTAAAGAGATTCACATAGAACGCGATGGATGAAAACGAAATAAATAGAAAAAAATGCCATTGTACAAACAGTGCTTTCAAAAAATACAACATGCTAGTAATAGTATTCATTAGCCAAATAGATTTTCTGCCCAATCATTTCGTTTTATTTTGATATGCCTCATTTCCACCTTGCATAAGGTACTTGACCATATGATTTGACACAAGATAAGCGTACACTGGCATACCGAAATTAAATAATTGCCTTTTTACAGACAAGTCTATATGTACTTATTGATTTGAAGTGTATTGCATTTTAAAAATAATTAAAGCATGTGCACCGTATTTGCACGTTTGATAACAAAAAAAAATGGTGTTATTAAATAGTTTGATAAAGAACTAAATCGCTATATTATGATATCAGATTTTCATTTGCATTATTTTCATTTATAAAGTCTACATTGTTAAAATCATTCTTACTCATCAGAAGTACGACAACTTTTCATGGTGTGCTTTTTGAATAGCTCGTTTCCTACGCAAGGATTAACTAGTTTGTAAGTGTTGAAAATTTTCAAGATAACATTTCGCACATGTGTTATTACTATTGATCTCATTTCATAACGAACGTTTGATCGGACACTTAACGATACTGAAGAAACATCAAGTTCATACGTAGGTATTTATCGACTAAATTTATTATCTATCCCAAAGTGTAACTTGTTTAGTGGCTGATCTACATAAATTATTATGTAGGTGTACTTGTAGGTCGAATAGGCATTCGAAAGATAACGCAGTAAACATTACATACGCAATTATCCTTTTATTTCAAATTTCGAATTTTTAAAAGCTTCCTTATACATGTATTTTTAATTAAACAAAATGCATTTGTGAGATGTGTGATACAAACGCAATTTACCCTTTCGGAACATATTTGTTAATAATGTAGTATCAGTTAATGTCAATAAAAGACCGTTGCGATGCGAATTTTCTGGACTTCGCATATGGAATGGTATTTTCTCTCCTTTATTATACATAGTCTTATAAAATTGTGTATTCTTACAAACGATATACTTTATTAACAAAAACAAACCTAAGGAAGTTCAATCGTCTTTCTGTAGTGTAATACATGTCTAAACACAAACATGAACCTTGAAAACGATAAATTACACCATATCACTCAAGACGCTTACACATTTGTGTTCCTGTTGCTCATATTTCTACAAGATGCATAACCAGTCTATTCATCTTACAATATCATCGTGCTGCACTTAAGATTCATTTGGCAATAAACTGTAATTTATTGTCCCAAATTTAATATCAAGGAAACTTTGTTTATCATGAAATAGTTGTATAACGTCCTCGATCTTCTATAAATGCACACATTGTAAATAGACAAAACTAAAACCTTAAGTAACAGGACCTGGTTTCTCAAAACTAAAACGGGAAGTTTATCTAACAGCTGTTTCTTTTAAGATCAAGTTATTTATGTGACATAATTGTTAACCCATATATATATATATATATGTATTAATTGTAAGCATGTGTTTGCTAAAATAATTTGAAATGTGTTTTTATAAAAAATCTTTTAAAAGTGCGTGTATTTTGGTATGAAATCAACAGACTGTTACCTTTACTGGCCTTCAAAGTTTTGCGCACTCGGGACTAGGCACGTACGATATGATACAAACATGAACCATTTCGGCCTCCGGGGGTCGCTATTCGCTTGCCGTAAAAAATGTTGAGTGATATATATAAATATTGCGATGTCTTAAAAGATTGATTTCGTAATGATATATTGGTTGATCGCAAAGCCGGTTATCGATATCATTGCGCAATACCCTGCGAAATTCTACCGCAATGACGACGAACCAAGTCCGGAAGCATTTCTGAGAGTCATGTTTGTAAACCCTGTCACGACAACCTGATAAAGAACTTGAAGTATGTGGCAAGGATTTGGACGATTTATTATGCTACTCATTACGCTTTTAGAGTATCTTCCAATGAGATTTTGTTTTAGACAAGGCGAAATAAAAGAGATTTACCAACATTGGAAATAATAACTACGGCGTTATATGGTGTAAATAAAAATATGTCACCCGAATGACATTAAAAAACAAACTGTCTTATAATGCATATTCATCGGCATGATATTTCGTTGTTTGTTTGTTTTTTTTTTCACACTTTTTTGTTGAGACTTTAATTCGTGGGTTTCTGATTTTGAAAAAAAAATTATTGTGCTATGTTTTTTCCGATGTGTCCCGATGCGTTTGTATTACATTCGTGGATTGGTCTACCCACGAAATCAATAAAAAGTAATGTCCCACTAATACTACACGATTATACAGAATATCTTTTTGTGGGGATCACTCACTAAACGAACCATTTCCCTTCATTTTATACGGACATTAATATACTTTTGTTTAAATAAACTCATTCGACTTTGGGCGCTCTAAACTCAATGTTTAGGTAGATCTTTTTCTGGCATTTTTTAGTGCAAAACAAGAACGTTTCTTTACATCATATGAGCTTCGTTTAGAGAAAACAGGGCTTAATTAATGTGCGTTAATGTTCGTCCCAGGTAAGCCTTTATAGTTCGCACAGTCGTATCACTAGAGACCTCTTTTAAACGGAAATGCTAATAATCAGAATGTGTCGTCCCTTTTTGCCTGTTTTGACTGCGAATGCTCTTCTGGGATGATACGTTATGCACTGCCGAGTACGTACAGATTTCCCAGGACGCAGCTCATGAATTTGTGTTGATGTTGTCCTTAATAACTGTTCATACTTATTGTTGCGTTGCATTTTTAATAAATGCCTTTTCCATGCAATAAACTTGAGTGAAAGGCTTTCGAAGATTGCAATATCTTTGTTTAAAAAATAACCATGAGTACTTCGTTATTAGGATTGTATACTTTTCTAGATAGTCGCCCTATAATTTACGTTAGCTACCTCGAGTCAGTTGAGGCATGCATATGATGGGTTGTATATTTTACAGGCGACGCACTCTAGTGAAGTGTACATTTGAAAAAATTAATGCACTTATTTTTTTAACTAATAGTATAGTCTTCGTAGAGGGTTTTCGTCATGTGACATTTTTGGTCTGCATCTGAATAAATTTGAGACAAGAAACCAACATCCAGTGAGTTACATTAAAAAAAAAAATAGTGTCAGACTACAAGACCAGCAATTAAATAAACTACGCAAAGACTTAAACCAACAAAATTGTAACTGAAATTATCAACAACTATCAATATGAACCATGATACATATAACTTCAAATATAAGGGTTATGTGCATTTTAGAACGAATGCAATACTAATACTGCAGGCAAGAAAATAATGGATGGAATGAGCCGCGTTATCATAAAACTGGGCGCAATGCCTGTGCGTAAAATGTCATCCCAGATAAGCCTGTTCAGTCCGCACGTGCTAATCAGGTACGACACTTTCTGCTTTTATGGAGTTTTCGTCTAATTAAAGTCATTTCAAAACGAAAATCCAGTTTACACGTAAAATGTCGTCCCTAATTAGCCTGTGCGTACTGCACAGGTGAATCTCGGACGACACTTAGCGCTCATACAAGAAGCCCAGTTTTCACATAAAGAAGCTCAAATGAATATGCATATTTGTGACAGGTCAGTGGGTCTAAATCCAGGGATCAAAACTGGGACCAATCGCTGCCAATGCGAATGCTCTTTTAATGGAGCAAACTGAGCCGTCGCACAACGTCCTCAGACAGAGTTCATGTTGTGACACATCAATGTTTCCTCCGTTATCAAACACTCAGTCAGCCCTCTTAGCCTGACAAAGCTATCAGCGAAAAGAATTTAAAATTGTTTTAAATCGTTATGGTCATAACATGATGTGTTTACGTGTTGTCTGTGGTTACATTCATAACATCATCGATAATCACCAATGCCAACATCGAACCACAATGTCGCAAATGTACTTCTGATAAACTATAGCTGTTTAATATACAGGTCTGATACAGTTCTGATAGCAGAGTTAATATATTTTGTTTCCCTTTGATTTACACTTCAATGCAGGTCTGTGACGCGCTATGGAATGGCGACATATTTTAAGAACAGCAAATGGTGATTAAGTACTGTAGAGTGCGACATCGTTGATAACGCGATTGCTAACTTCAATTATCGTTTTGCGGTAAACCCATTTATGCCTCGTGGCCTCTCCCGTCCTTTTAAATTGGATCAATTTGTTTCCAAAATTAGGGCTGTCTAGTATATTTATTTCTATATTTAGAATATTTCTTACAGAAATTCCTTAAAGCAAACAGCGCAGACCCAGATGAGACGCCGCATTATGCGGCGTCTCATCTGGGTCTACGCTGTTTGTCAAGGCCTTTTTTCTAAACGCTAGGCATAAATGGGTTAACGCAATGGCTGGAAGACGCGCTTCTCACAAAGGCCGGCCATGGTTCAAACCCCAGTCCTGGCGGATGTCAGTTTTATTTCATCATCCAACCCCAACACAAGGCCACGTTTAAATTGACCGCCGTTCAGTCAAAATACGTAAAATGAAATTGCAACTATAATCCTAAATTCGTCCCAACTTTCGTGTGTTCGTGAGTTTGGCATATAATTAGAGCTGGGAAACAGTCCGGATCCCCACATAATGCAGGACCATAAGCAGAAACGTACACACATTGAGAATAACCGTTTATTCCCGTATAATTTTCTATATATTAGCCAATGCTTGTAATAAAATAAAGGCGAGTCATATTTAATAAACAGTATTCGTCTAAAGTCTGATATATTACAACACAATAGGGTATTAACCTGACTTTCATGGTATCATTCCTTCACGCCCCCATTTTAAAGAATGAGGTAACATAGACTTGCAACGATTGGTGGGCTGTTAAGCTGGTGTGAACAAAAAGTTGTATTATAATGTCTTCTTGGGCTTCATATGTTAAGAATACGATGTTGTTGTTTTTTTGCTTTTTTGTTGCTTTTTAACCAAAATATTATATATTTTTTTATTTATAATTTTGAGCTACGCGTGATTAGAGCGTGGCGTTATAAAAATGGAAATAAAATTATAATTATATTATGAAAAACCTAATAAAACTTGAGATATATGCATATTTTTTGAAGAATGAAATGTCCCCAGCTTATCGTGCCTGCCAAAACCAGACTGTTGTCAATACGGTGCATTGATTGTTGATAATTTTCGTTTAACAGATAAAATGACATGTCATCCGAGATTGCCTTACATTAATGCACAAAGATCTTTTGCGGTAAAGAATCACAATATCTGGTTGTAGTAATACTGATACGAGTCCTTCTATTGTGTGATCAGCCAAGCATTGGCTCCGGCAAAAAAAAAACGCTGTCGAAAGGTACCAACGGGCGGTTTAAAGTAGTGAACTTTGACAGCAAAATTCCAATGCACTGAATGTTATTCAATTAAACCAACGGATTTTTAAAATCCTTTATTTATTGCAGCATATCGATAATGTTACTAGTCGCATGTGACTTGTTCAATCAATGCCTTATCTTTTTAGGACAAAGACGACCAAACAACTAGGCGGGGGCATGTGACGCAATTCAAACTACATTACATATGTCCATGAGATATTCCATTGTTAGTGCTATACCATTATTTGTGTCACTCAACAATTTGAAAAGCTATTTATGTGCAATTATATATACACTGGAATATTGTTTTGTTTTATTGAATTCTGTTTACCGATAATGACGATTTCATAGCTGGTCATGAGTAATATAACGTACCACCAACATTGCCTGGTATAAACACCTTATATATAACACAGGAAATTAAATAAAAAAACATACCAGGCATCTTTGTACATATATAAGACCGAAATGTGGTTTAATAAAACTTAATACCATTAATATAACTTGATAGCAAACACCAAGAGATCAACCCGCATATCATTAGCAATCTTTTGACTTGCCGATCATGTGATGTTTAATATAAACTTTTGAGGCTCCCTCAATACAAAGTAGGGGGCTTACTTTTCTGCGAAACCTTAGTAGATTGGAAGAAGTGCTTGCAGCATATATGTTGCGGAGATTGGAAAATAATTAGGAGTTTTTGTTGATGTTAAACTTTATATTATTTTTTATGCGCCCAGATCGAATGATCGGGGGTATATTGTTTTTGGCCTGCCTGTCTGTCATTCTATATGTGTGTCTGTCTGTCATTATATGTGTGTGTCTTTCTGTCATTGTATGACTGTGTCTGTCCCAAAACTTAAACCTTAACCATAACTTTTGAAATATTGAAGATAGCGACTTGCGTGTGTATCTCATGGAGATGCACATTTTGAGTGGTGAAAGGTCAAGGTCATCTTTCAAGGTCAAAGGTCAAGGTCAAAGGTCAAATATTGAAGATAGCAACTTGATATTTGGCATGCATGTGTATCTCATGGAGCAGCACATTTTGAATGGTGAAAGGTCAAGGTCATCCTTCAATGTCAAAAGTCAAGGTCAAATGTCAAATATATGGTCGGGGACATTGTGTTTTACATACACCGCTCTTGTTTTATTCGTGATATTTAATTCAATGCGTCGTATTGCATAGAACACAAGGGCTGAAAAGACAGATTTCTACCCGAAAAGTAAATGCCGACTTTGTATATGCAATATAAAGGCTCGATAATTAATTTGTTTTGTTGAATCTCTTCATGCTTGATAATTTAGTTTTTCTTGGAAGATCATCTGGCTCTTAAGCACCATGCAAAGAAGCAAAACTAAAACTTATTAAATGAGCTTTTTTCTGTGAAAAGGGGCTTAATGCTCGTGCGAAAGTGTCGTCCCAGATTAGCCTGTGCAGTCCGCATGGGCTTATCAAGGAAGACACTTTACGCTTAATGTTAATTTTCGCCAAAAATAAGACTTTTTGTATAGGAAAAATAAAATAAAAGCGGAAAGGGACGTCATTTATCGCAAATGCATGCACAGCCGTTTTATCAGAGCGCGGCTTATATTTTTAAATATAAGAAAATTAAGACCGAAGCGAGAGCAATAGTCTTATTAACAAAACCATGCATGGAAAATAACAGGGAGCTTGTAAACAACGAAAAAAAACTCTCAAAACAAAATATTTTCTTGCAGAGATTCTGATCAAGCCTATCTTTGCATACAGAGCGTTGGCAGGATGGATAGGCAAAAGAGGCAAACAACGTCGGAAACATTTGCCAAGATGAGTTTTAAGAATAGTCACTGTGGGTAATAGTTGTGTCACTCTTTGACAGATAAATAATGCTAGTTCGTGCAAGTGTCGGCTGACAACTTAGATCACTAAAACAAGACACATATTACGGAGCATGCTGTGAAATTTCGGCAAATTCTGATCTGCTGTTAAGGAGCTGTCGTATGGGAATAAAGGTTAAAGGACGGGCGGACGCACATTTGCACTGATGGGTGGAAAACGAATAGCACGATATCTCTTTAGCACAACATAAGAGCATATTGTTCAAGTGAGCTTAAAACCGGTCGTAAATACTTTAATGTTCTTTTTGTGTGTGTTTTACTGTACTTCACCATCAGGAAGTGAAGTTCAATGAAAAAAGGTACGAATAAATAAAGGATAAAACTGAGGAAGTGAATAATTTACGTATACTTCAGTGTACGGTTCCAAAGCGAGACAAATTTGTTTAGGGATGGAAGATCAAAACGATAAACAAAAATTAAATTGATATAGGATTATGCTCGTGAACTGAGATTTGAGAAATACAAGTTTAAACACACACACAATGTTATTTTCTTCTTTAGAGCATGGCGAATTAGACGAAATGTATTGTCCCTTCAATGCAGATCCGATAGACGGAGCTGAAAGAGAGCGTTTTCCTCGTGCACGAGAAAATCAGTTCAGTCATTCATTGTTGAGATTGTCTGACCGATGCACACTTTAATTTTAATTTGTTTTGAAAATTAGGAAGAGAATCATCATTATTGTTGTTGTATAAATGCATAATCTATTGTTTTATTGTTACTTGTTTATTTTCCTGGTGCAATCAAATACTTGAAATTTGGGATTATTTTTGTTCAACAGATCATGTTTTTACTCACATAGAGCATTGAAGGCATTCTATTTATATACTCGTATCATATTATTTATCCCATTGTGGGATCCGGTCTCCGGAAGAGACCATTGACGTATTTGCCTTTACCGATTGTAGATCAGATCATATTTTCACTCACATAGACTATGCACTCCATGCATTCGATATATAGGTCGTGCTCTGTGGAAGAGGGTTGAATGCATGTGCGTAAAGTGTAGTCCCAGATTAGCCTGTGCAGTCCACACAGGCTTATTAGGGACGAAACTTTCCGCTTGTATGATATTTTTCGTTTCAATAAAGTCTCTTCTTAGCAAAACTCAAGTGAAGACGGAAAGTGCCGTTCCTGATTAACCTGTGCGGACTTCAAAGGCTAATCTGAGACGACACTTTACGAATATGCATTAAACCCCCTTTTCACAGAGCACTGCTCATATGCGTGTGTTCAGCCAGGTCAAGAGCAACTGGGGCAATGCTGTTATCTTAATTATAAAGACATTGTTGTGAAAAAGGTGCAACTTATCGAATTAAATATGTATTGTTTAATATGTTAATAGCTTTTCGTATCTACTTTTCTTTTATGATAGTACACGGGCAATTTAATCCATGTATGCCTAGTGGACTCTCACATCCTTCTAAATTGGATCAATTTATTTCCAAAATTAGGGAAGTCTAGTATATTTATTTCTTTATTTAGAATATTTCTTACAGAAATTCCTGTAAGCAAACAGCGCAGACCCCGTCTCATCTGGGTCTACGCTGTTTGCCAATGCCTTTTTTCTAGACGCTAGGCATAAATGGGTTAAATGTGTATTGTGTAATATGTTAAGAGCTTTGCGTATCTACTTTTCTTTTATGATCGAACACGGGCAATTTAAGAGTGTTCTTCCTTTATTGTTAATGCATGGTATAAGGAGCTTACTTTCAACGAATTTAATAGGCAGACATTGCCCAACCGAAACGCACTGTGACAGGTGAAGTTACAAAAGAAAGACGAACAACATTAAGATAGCATTATTTTTATCAATCAAAATATCCAGGCTCTGATCTAAGATATACAACTCATGAAAAACAAATGTTATTTTTTTATAAGTTATTTCCCTTTATTTTTAAACAGCTAGCTCTGAAGAAATTTAGTCACACATTGAACAAACATTATCTAAACATAGAAAATGACACGGCTACCAATTACATCAATTTACGGTCTGCTCATTGTTATTTTGACGGCTACTATAGCACTTAGTTGGACTTACAGGACAAAATATGCCAATTTACAAGGAAAAGCTAAAACTATTTAAAATTGATACACATATACCGTGAGTACCTAGTATATATTATCATACTTGGAACGGAAATCTCAAATGCTCACATCGTAAGAACATCTTCGTGTTTTGTCGTTTTTTTTCCGTAGAAATTGAACAGTTATATATCTCAAAGTTTAATGATATATTTTGGTGTATGTTTAGTAAGAGACCGCTGTAATTTATGTTGATTTCATAATGTAAATGATTCAAAATTTCAATGTTGGCAATGTCCGAAAATTATGTCAAGAATAATAAACGGATACATTCAAATCCGACCGATTTAGCTTCCGTATTATGACGGAAGTTTACCACGGGTGATAACTATGTCTAAATGTTTGTTATAATTCGTGGGAGTTAGCTGCAAGCTTTCATGAACTCATCCAACGTGACTTTGCCGTCATTATTCGGGTCTGCCTCAGCGAATATCTCATCGACCGCATCTTCGAACCCCTCGGATCCAAAGCAATTCGACGCCTTGATTACGTCCCTTACTTCATCACGTGACAAATAGCCACTTCCGTCTTTGTCGTACAGTTGGAAGGTCTCCCGAAGAGTTTGACTGTGGACGCAAAAATAAAAGGTGTGGAAAATCTTAATCAAAAGCAGCTGTCTTAGAAAGTGAATCGTTTAGGCGTGCATTGTTATCAAACGGGTAAAGGTATAATTTCTTAAAAAGGGCTTCTAAATGACAATCATTATTAAGTAAAGGGCAAAAACCCACAGCAGTTGCAAACAGAAGGTTTTATATGTAATTTGAAACAAATGACAATAACTCCTTTACAATTACGGATTCGCAAAACCCTGAAAAAATGCACTGAGTAACTTTATAAAATAAATACAATTTCTATATCCTTGCGATATTTGGAATTATAATAACCATGCTTTCTTAGTTAAATATGATATTATTATGTATTCCGAATATACACTATCATGGTCAAAAAAGAATATGCCCTAAATAACATCTGAGCTTAATGGATTCTTATGAATATAGCATTTAATTAATAGCTTCTTATCAATGAAATATAAACAACTTGCAAGTTATTGATATAAAAGTCGCATTTCAGTAAACACACTTTTTAATTCTTACAGAATAATCCCATAAAACAAACTACAGGTAACGATTGAACATAGTAAATTAGTGATGGATGCTGCAACGGGGTTGTTATTGCAGGCATCTTTCAACATACATGTACTAGTATCGAACTCCGTTCTATGAAAACTGGGCTTAATGCAAGTGCGTAATGTGTCATCCCTGATAAGCCTGTAAAGTCCGCATTTATTGAATGTTTCGTTTAAAGGAAGTATGTGCTACTCAAACACTAAGCGACGGCGGAAAGTGTCGTTCTTGATTAGCCTGTGTGGACTGCCCAGGCTAATCTGGGTCGACACTATACACGCATGCATAAAGACCATCTTTCCCTGAACGAGACTCAATCTGTGCCAGGACACGATACAAAGGTACATTCGAGCGAGGACACGATACAAAGGTACATACGAGCGAGGTGGTTTCAGCATCTCCTGCATGAACTCATCTCTAGACACCTTGCTGTCTCCACTCTTGTCCAGGGAATTAAACATAAACTGAAATATGGAGTTTAACATATACTGAAATATGGAATTGAGCATGTACTGAAATATGGGTTTGAACATATACTGAAATATGAAATTGAATATACACTGAAATATGGAGTTGAGCATATACTGAAATATGGGTTTGAACATATACTGAAATATTAAATTGAATATATACTGAAATATGGAGTTGAGCATATACTGAAATATGGAGTTGAACATATACTGAAACATGGGTTTGAACATATACTGAAATATGGAATTGAACATATACTGAAATATGGAGTTGAGCATATACTGAAATATGGGTTTGAACATATACTGAAATATGGAGTTGAACATATACTGAAATACTGAGTTGAACATGTACTGAAATATGGGTTTGAACATATACTGAAATATGGAGTTGAATATACACTGAAATATGGAGTTGAGCATCTACTGAAATATGGAGTTGAGCATATACTGAAATATGGAGTTTGAACATATACTAAAATATGGAGTTGAACTTATACTGAAATATGGGTTTGAACATATACTGAGATATGGAATTGAGCATATACTTAAATACGGAGTTGAACATATGCTGAAATATGGAGTTTAACATATACTGAAATATGGAGTTGAAGATATACTGAAATATGGAGTTGAGCATATACTGAAATATGGAGTTTGAACATATACTGAAATATGGAGTTTGAACATATACTGAAATATGGAGTTGAACATATACTGAAATATGGAGTTGAACATGTACTGAAATATGGAGTTGAACTTATACTGAAATATGGAGTTGAGCATATACTGAAATATGGGTTTGAACATATACTGAAATATGGAGTTGAACTTATACTGAAATACGGAGTTGAACATGTACTGAAATATGGAGTTGAACTTATACTGAAATATGGAGTTGAGCATATACTGAAATACGGAGACGAACATATACTGAAATATGGAGTTGAACTTATACTGAAATATGGAGCTGAACATGTACTAAAATATGGAGTTGAACTTATACTGAAATATGGAGTTGAACATATACTGAAATATGAAGTTGAGCATATACTGAAATATGAAGTTGAGCATATACTGAAATATGGAGTTGAGCATATACTAAAATATGGAGTTGAAAATGTACTGAAATATGGGTTGAACATATACTGAAATACGGAGTTGAAAATATACTGAAATATGGAGTAGATATATACTGAAATGAAGTCGATGGAGTTTATAATATACTAAACTGCCATTTCTATTCCAATCTGTTGACCTTGAACATGTTTTATGATTGAGCGCTCTACCTTTTCCTTGTCCATCCGGCATAATTGGATTTTACTATTACTCAATAAGGAGTCATTAGACCTTCGTATTAACGATAAAGATGAGTCCAGCTCTTTAAAAACGGGGTGTTATGCATGTGCGTAAAGTGCCGTCCCATATAATAGCTACTACAATGCATCGCCGGATATTTACCTCCCCTTCTACTACCAGTGTAAACATCGTGTTGAATTTGCATCTGCATCATGCTAATAGGTCGGTTATTACAAACAAATATTATTGTTTTAAGCAGAGAACATATTTATATCGATCATCAGATGGTTTTTTATACGATCGGCGAAGATATTATTTCGAAATCGCGGTTTGCTTCAACGGTTTTCGTTTACCTCCGTATTCGTGGCCGCCATTTTGACCATAACAGGTCATGTGATAAATTTCTCGTTTTCGATTGTTTGGCGGTTAATTTGGCTTCCGGCAAAAACAGTTCGATGAACAGAAGATCAGCGCACCTTTCAGTGTACATTTTGCTTGCTTTTGCCATTTTTATGCTTTTTCGTGCACATTTTAGACTGTCAGGTGTCAGAAAAATCAATAATTGAAATGTTTGTAAATGCGCTGGCAACGATTTATCTTTTGTGTTTCGTAATTTGATGTTTGTATTTTCCCGCCGATACGTTCACATGACCAAAAGTTGCAGCGCAAATGAATGCGCGCTATTTTTAAAGCCAAGGGCAAGGTCAAAACAAGCATAAATTTAGATACCGGAAGTTATAAGATAGACCGGAAACAGAATTTACAATCAATTACAAAACGAAAAGAGAGTTTCGACATTTCGATTGTTTTGAAAAAAAAGAAAGCGATTAATGGTTATTGTGAACGTAAAGGTAATTGGTTAATACTTTCAAAGATTTTTAATTATTGTGTGATCTGTTGTTGTTTAATTTTTACAGAACTATTGCTCATCAAGATTGAAGAATGGCTAGGTCGAATGTCAGTCCCGATAGTTTACAGTTTTGTTTACTTCGGCCAGGGACCTATACAAACATTGTTTGTATAGGTCCCTGCTTCGGCATGCTTTCGATTTGGAACGTTTTGATTTGACTTATTTCCCTCCTACTTCGTATACTTATTTCCTTTACACAAATAGATTGATTTTCCATTCAGCAAGCATTGGTTTATTATTTCGTTTCCTCACTTGTTTGCCATCAGAAGTGTCATTAGATTATGACATGGATTTGTTGTCATTTGAGGAAAATGTCACTGGACACCCAATATCTGTCTCCAGACATAAGCTTGTGCATTATTGTGAAGCCCGCACAGGCTCATTAGGGACGACACTTTGATAATATTTTTTTTTCGTTTAAATGAAGTCTCTCATCAGCGTTAATCCAATCTAGGCGAAAAGTGTCGTCCCCGAGTAGCATGTGTGGAATGCACATGTTCATCTGAAAGGACACTTTTCGCACATGTATTATACATCCCGTGTTCTCAGAGAGCGGCTCAACTTAACTTACGGCGATGTCCCTGTCGGTGGGAGCGCCCCCTGGAGACCGGAACTCCTTCAAGGCCGCCGCAAGCTCCTGAATGGTCAGCTCACCGTCGCCGTTTTTATCGGCGTTATTCCAGAACGCATCGCACTCATCCTGGGTGAAGGCCATCTTTGTGGGTCAAGGTCAGAAAGGATCACCTTTAAATAGTTAATATTTATTGCCGTTACGTGTCACATTATATTAACGAAATGTTTAATATTTGTATTTATCAAAAGTGATCGACATCTTGAAATAAGTTGCTATCCAAGGATCAAAATCTGAACCCGTTAAATCACCTAGGTCTACATATAAAATATTCACATATAAAATAGGCGGTAGCTGGGAAAATCGGACTTAATGCATATGCGTGGTGTCGTCCAGATTAGCTTATCAGGGAAGAAACGTTCCGCTTTTATGGAAGTTTTCTTCAACAGGAAATCTCTTCTTATTGAAAATCTAGAGGGAAAGGGTCGTCCCTCGTAACCCTGTGAAGACAACAAAAGCTAATCAGCGACGGCATTTTACGAACATGCATAAAGCCCGATTTTTTTGGAAACCGACTCAACTATAAAGAAATTTTACACAATGATAGACCCGCTTTAATGCATCGTTAAAACAATATCATTGTCTAAGAGAGACAACTCATTTGTCTGGAGGTACAAAAACACAAACAGTAATCACCCAATACTGCCACTCATGACTGCCACTCAGGTCTGAGTAGCTTTCAACCGTGAAACAAGAACACATACTTTTAACAAAAAAGCAACTTCGACAGTCTTTATAATGTGTTCTTTAAAAGCCATTGTTTGTTTTGCACTAACGAGAATACGATACGAAATAGCGAATGGAAGAAGAAATATTTTCGTAACTAATATAATGTGCGCCGTTATGAAAAAACACAACTACTGGACCAGCGAGAAATGTTAATGGTGTGACATTGCGTCGTTATTTATGTTGAGATCTTGCGTTTTCGAGCTTGTTTATACGACCATATGTTGCAGGTTAACGTTTGGTGGCAATATGCCAACATTTTTTAATGGCTCAGTCAAACACACTTTAAAATCTTTGACAGAAAATGAAATTTCTAGTGGGTCAATCTTATAACTAATACTATCACAATATATATTCTTAAAAACAAAGAAGTTAGTGGTTACCAGAAAAGTGTTGGTGATGATGATGATGACGGTGAAGATAATGCGGATAAAACATTTGCTGGTAATTATTATAATGATGTTGGTAATTGAACGATGTTGTTGAATAATGACAACGACGATGATGACGTTGAAGATGACAATTTCACTATGATAATGATGATGAAACTGGTGAAACTAGGATGTACTGGAAACAACCAAACTGCGTTTCGTTTCACTATATATATATATATATATATATATATATATATATAGAGAGAGAGAGAGAGAGAGAGAGAGAGAGAGAGAGAGAGAGAGAGAGAGAGAGAGAGAGAGAGAGAGAGAGAGAGAGAGAGAGAGAGAGAGAGAGAGAGGGAGAGAGAGAGAGAGAGAGAGAGAGAGAGAGAGAGAGGCAGATTTTGCGTTCCATAAATATGTACTACTTGAAAGCATGTGGTAGCTGTTTGGTTGAAGCTAGGTTTACACCAAAGTGCGATATTAGATTGACCTGTGCTTACACAATAGCGAAAACGGCAGTGCATTCAGGTTTAATTTAACAACTGTATGGAACCCTTGTAGCAATTAGTCCTCGAAACCGTCGTTTTGTTAAAGCAATTACTCCTTGCAGTCCCAAACTGTGTAACAGCCCAATAAGATTGCTACAACACCAAGTCTGTCCCTAAATTGTACGATAACCATTATTCACAAGCAACTTAAGCTTACCTACGTACAGCGCTCAAATGTTGTAGTTTTGGCAACGAGCCAACATTTTAACATCATTAGTTATACTAAAGACGGCAATTGTTATTTTAAACAAAACATACCCACCCCCCCCCCTCCGAAACACACACACCTGTCGCAAAAATTACAATAGTTTGATTTTAAACTTGCTAAGGTTTTGTGTGGGTCTCTTCAAATGTGTTTGAACTTGTTCAATTTTAAAAGCGACAACGATCATGAGCGAACAATCCCTATCGGTTTTGTCCCCGCATGTAATATTTGCAAAGGTAGAAAATAAACCGATAAAAGTGTAATAAATGTAACACTGCAATCATAAAATGTGCGGCTCATGAATATCTGCTTTCCATGTTACTGCGTTTCCAGTGAATGTATAAATATCATAATATTGCAGCTTACATGTTGACTGGAATACGGTTCCGCACGTTTACTTCATTTATTCGTGGGACGATTTTGAGTAGCTCGGTATTGATATGAATTATCTTTTGAAACCGTATTTAACCCATTTATGACTAGTGGACTCTCACGTCCTTCTAAATTGGATCAATTTATTTCCAAAATTAGGGCTGTCTAGTATATTTATCACTATATTTAGAATATTTCTGACAAAAATTCCTGTAAGCAAACAGCGCAGACCCCGATGAGACGCCGCATCATGCGGCGTCTCATCCGGGTCTACGCTGTTTGCCAAGGCCTTTTTTCTAGACGCTAGGCTTAAATGGGTTAAGCAATGCAATCTTCAATGCAAACAACATAATACATCACAACACGTTTTGTTAAAATTAAGCGTGGGCACGACAGTCAACATCGCACATGAAAGTCAGGTCCGCCATAAACATGTGATGCTAAAGTTTCATAAGAATTAATAATTCGATCACCTAACTCAAGGTCTAGTCTTTCACGCGCAAGTAATCTTCGGAGTTTTCTGTTATTTTGCTATATAGTGCTGATTTTTGTTTTGCATTACTTATCTAACGTATCGTGTTCTGTTTGGAAGTCAGACTTAAATTTCTTCCATAATATGAACCGCGTCATGCGAAAATAGGTCTTCTGCCATCAGAACATCCTGAGCGTTCGCGCAGTCTGGTCTGGGCTGGAGCTACCCTGTCCGGAATAAAACACACAAGGATTCGTCGCCTAATTAGCGGACAGGTTAACTCCTGACCAGACTTCGCGCGACTCTTGCACAATACCAAAAGTCGCATTAAACGATCATATGAGTCGTGTTCTGAGAAAACTGGGGTTAATGCATGTGCGTTAAGTGTCTTCTCAGATTAGCCTGTGCAGTCCGCACAGGCTAATCAGGGACGACAATTTCCGCTTTTATGGTATTTTTTGTTTAAAGAAAGTCTCTTCTACAAGAAAATCCAGTGAAGGCGGAAAGTGTCGTCCCTGATTAGCCTGTGCGGACTGCAAAGGCTAATCTGGGACGAAACTTTACGAACATGCATTATGCCCTGTTTTCTAAGAACGCGACACATATAATTATCACTGTCACTAACTACCTGTTTTTTACATTAAGATTCAATTACTTATATACATTTATATAGATATTTTGTACAGTGTGTCATTCGCAAACATGCCAGTAGGAAAAAAAGGAATGTACTACAATAACAATTTACTTCGAGATACATTAAGATGAAATAACGAGTTTAATGAAGCATTAACATTTACAATTCAACGATAATTGTGTGAAATTGTTTTCCTAGACCTATATACAACAATGTTAACCCATTTATGCCTAGTGGACTCTCCCATCCTTTGAAATTGGATCAATTTATTTCCAAAATTAGGGATGTCTAGTATATTTATTTCTATATTTATAATATTTCTTACAGAAATTCTTTTAAACAAATTGCGCAGACCCAGATGAGACGGCGCATCATGCGGCGTCTCATCTGGGTCTACGCTGTTTGTCATTGCCTTTTTTCTAGACGCTAGGCATAAATGGGTTTAACAAACACATAATATCAATACAATCAAATTAGTGTTCATCGAAGACATTTAGCATTTATAAACTATAAAAACAACTGAAAATGTTAAGAAGAAAAAAGCAACTTACGTGCAAAACAGTAGAGACGGTGAACACGCACAGCCTTATTGCAACCTGAACTGAGTTTGAAATCTGTTACAGGTATTTTATACACTGGTGTCAATGGTCAGCGGCGATGTATATACCACTACAATAAACCTGGCTTTACTTTCTATTGTATGGGTTGGGCAATGGATGTGTAAAAGTTGACAGTCGGTGGTTGCTAGATTTCCTTTACACATGCTAATGGAATGTGGAATTAATCGTGCTATACCTTTTGAATAACTTGTAAAAACAAGAGGTTTGTGAATGACAAACCAGCATTCATATACAGGGTTCATGTGTTTGTGAGTAAGGACAGGATCGCGAAAAGTTTCATTAAGCTGGCTTAATTGATAAATACGTCATCGTGTTGGTATTGTACAGTTTATTTAGAAGAGAGTGTACGGTAATTGTTTAGCGCGCAAAATGCACTGATTCATCGTTTTGGCGATTGCTAGATGTGTTGTAAATCTATTGATTCGCGAATGTAGGGGTGTAATTAGCAGGGTTACACTATTGAAAAGGGGAAAGTCAACGTGATAACCCGCCCTCCCGCCCCTATATGTTCATGTGTGTGTTAAAATTATCGGCTACATTATTCTAACGTGTGTCTTTTGCATGATCAAAGTCGATGTTAACCCATTTATACCTAGAGTCTAGAAAAAAGGCCTTGGCAAACAGCGTAGACCCAGATGAGACGCCGCATTATGCGGCGTCTCATCAGGGTCTGTGCTATTTGCTTAAAGGAATTTCGGTAAGAAATATTCTAAATATAGAAATAAATATACCAGACATCCCTAATTTTGGAAATAAATTGAACCAATTTGGGAGGATGGGAGAGTCCACAAGGCATAAATGGGTTAAGTATATTTTCAGTCCAGTATTTATTGCATGCACAATCAGATCCTTACACGATCGGATCCTTAGTTGGAGAAGGATGTCACACCGTTAATAGACATCTCGATGCTCCTCAACTGTGAGGTACTATTGAGGTCAATCTCCTTTGCGTATTGAATAGATATTGGCGACAGCAGAATTGTTTTGTTTTATTAATGTGTAGAAAACTCTGTTACCAAATTAACCTTTACATTGTCGCAGGATTCAGATTAAGACTGACAAACAGACGGACGGACAGACATTAACAGATGAGAACATGGGTGAACCTATTGTCCTGCCCGGTTGCAACGGTAGGGTACTGACAATCAAGCAACGAATAGTCAGAACAATTATGACTTTGCTTAAGTAAGTACAAATGCATACTAAAAATATTAGCCTCACTCTGGGAATACAAGGGCTGAACGCATGTGCGTGTGCAGTCCGCATAGGCCAATAAGGGATAACACGCTCCACTTTGACCGTTTGTTTAGGGGAAGTTTGTAGCGCCGTTAAATGTCGCATCGCCGTTATATGTCGCAGGCTACGAGATTTGTCGCAACGTTGACGATTAATGTCGCAAGGAACGATACAGTTCGCAAATCCTACTGACGATATACCGACGATATGTCGCAACTTTAACGATGCATGTCGCCAAAACGTCAACTGCCGATATATATCTCAACATTAACTATTAATGTCGCACACCTTTGTAATTCATGTAAAAAATGAAAAATTAAAGTAAAATGACTAAAACTTTAAGGTTAAATCTAGGCTTTTATGACCGTATTTTTTAAATTAAATGTTCATAATCCTAAAGTTTAAAATTTTTAAAAATCCCCAGACAGCATTACTTGTTCATTTCATCAGTTTATTGTTTAAACAAGGTATACCTAATAGTAGGAAATAAATTATCATATGATTATAAACTTGTTATTCATTTGTCTTTCAATTAAATTTTAATAATTTTTTATCGTGCACCTGTTAGACTCATTGTCCGAGACAACAATTATGCTTGACTCAAATCCAGCAATGCCATGCGTTTCAATACAACAATATACAATACCATACCATGCTTTACCTAAGCGTGCGGTGTGGAACCATACAACATTACCATACCGTACAGTTCCGTACCGTACCGTACCGTACCACACAATATCATATCGTGCCGTGCTATTGCACACAATAACAACCCGTACCGTACTGTACCGTAACGTACGGGACCTCTCCGTACCGTACGATACCTTGTATATTTTCATTTTAATGCTTTAAAGAAACAATGTACTATCTAATTATCTATTATTTGTATACTTTATCATAGTTTCATTAATCTGTGTATTGGTTTTCTAATGCGTCATCGTCCTAATCCTGTATTTGTCCACACCTTGTCAACATTTAAACGACCATGATTGAAACAAATCACACATTCCCAAATAATTTTAAATAACAGTGAAAGCAATATGTTTTGTTCATTCGACATCGAAAAAATAATTCGATTATTTCAATACAGTTAAAGGTTGTGTTTTACATATGCCTCACTCGGTCATCATCCGAAATGACGAGCCTTTATCTTCGGATAGGCAGTTTTCGATATAAAATGTGTTTAAACAGTGGATTAATGCAAAGTTGAAATACAGCCGCGCAAAGTTAGAAATGAGGAATTATTTTGGAATTTACAGCAGGAACGTTGAAGGTACATAAACACTTACATTTAAAGTATAGTCTTTTGAAAGTGTTGAGTAAATAACCTTAACTTCATTGACGTTGCCAATAAAATAAAGTTGTTGTCAAGAGAGTGCAGATGGTATAACTTGAAAAGTGGTTTGAAATAGTCATTATCCCTGCATGCATGAGAAAACTGGTGCATATTAAGTTCCCCATTTATGCTTGGAAAGTCGTCGAAGGCTGGAGAAGGGAAGTAACTGCACGTGGACCAGATTATGGATATGAAAAACACGTAACAGGGCTTTAACGGCACGTGAATCGCATTGTTAATACACGATTTTTCCCGTTCAAGCCCTCCTTTTGCCAAGTTTCTGCACCCCGCCAAAGAGCACTATGGATAGAGTTTATGCAATAATAACAAATAATCCATAAAAATTTAACACTGTCGTGTTTACATAAAACCAATGAGTAATTTATTTAATATTATGGAATATTATCATTTACTTCCATTGACTTTAACATATAAATATGAGCTGATATCCAACAAATTACACATAAGTATTTTCTTGAAGGTCTTAATTCCGTATTATAATAACAACGACTAATTTTGGAGCAGGATTATACCAACCACGATTGAAACGGTCTGTGCATGTCAAGTAAACATACATGCCAACGGGGAGTAATCTAGAGGCATGACATTCATACTAAACTCTCTTGAATTTTCATCCACTTAAATTATTTGTATACTTGCCGAAAAGGCGATTTGATAATTTTACATTTTGCTAGAATGTTTAAACGTACACAAAGTTACGTATTAGAAAATAAAGTTCGTTTTTGTGCGATGAAACATATTTAATGTTTTATATCAATTTTAACCATGACCTAGTTACAATCCAATATAAGCTCATCGATTTTTGCCTGAACACCATTAAAATACATTCTACACATTTTAACTCAACATATTCGCCTAAGAAGTGTCACACTGGTTCATGCCGATATGGTGTTGCTGTTAAGCTTGAAAACATAGGTTAAATAGGTGAGTCACTTCTTCAACAAAGAAATGCCATCATTATCATGATCAACATCCTCATCATCATCATCATCACCATCATCACCGCCAGCATCATCACCATCATCATTCCTTGACCAACCTGGCAGTGAGGGGCAAATAACGGTCGACGACACAACGATTATCTGCCATTCAGGTTTGTTATGGGCTACTGTGAGTAGCTCAGCCATAAGGAAAGACGACCAGCTTTTCGCATTGTTAATCCAGCTTTTCTTCTTTTCGGCCTCGACCGCAACCTCCCTCTAGCGCGCCCTGGGCACAAGAACAGAGAGAAGATCATGGTCACGTGTGTAATCAGGCCAGCTTTCTTTGACCATCGCTAAGAAGAGTTCTTTTGAGTACTGCAGTCATTTCCCGGACGCACTCGTTTGTCTTGTGCTCAATGTTAGTAATGAGTGGTAGTTTTCGGATACACTTGTGTTAAAATGCCTGTAACCTGCGTTCCTGCATGTCCACGTTAAGCGTCCCAGGGCGCCGTTTCATAAACGATAGTACGACAATTTTAACTTAGGAGAGAATTTTGTTATCTTAATAAGTAGACGAACTAGCTTATTGCTCGTCAAATATATACGGCGCTTGAGATGCCAATGTAATTCATTAAGTACTGAAAATTTATAATCATATGATATGGACTTAAGCAATTATGTATCTTCGAAAAATGTATCGTATCGCAAATGTGTACTTCGATGTTTATTGAAACGGTCCCCTGGTCTCTCAGCAGTACAGTAGGAACGTATTGCAGAAGCTGTCAATCGCTGCCTCAGCGGTGCTGGTATCATCTTTGGACATCTAATGTTTGAGGCTTTTAACATCTCAGAGTTCATTGCATTGTATGCACTTGTTTTGTTCGCGCTATTCACTGTAACTTTGATTCCCCATTGCTGACCGCCATCCAGCGAGCTCCTGCTCTTTCATTCAGTATTTTGGTAAGAGGTCACTGCTGGTGCCGCCCTTGAGGTCGTTGTCATAAGCGAATCTCAAAATATAGATGGGTCTGTCATCGATGGGGATGGGGGTATTGTGGTCTTGAAGGGGCTCCTGTATTTTATTATCAAGGAAAAGGTAAAACAGGGCGATGGATTGCATACATTACTGACGGACACCCGCTGGTGTCCATTCAGAAATATTGCGCTGGTAGGGTTTCCGTAGATGTTTCGGATGACTTGCATTTTTGTAAATGTTGAATCATCGCACAAACTGCAACAGGTCAGCATGCCACACGTTGTCGAAATCTTTCTTGAAGTGGATGACGTAGTGAATGATCTCATGTTGTTGATGTTGCAGGTGTTTCACAACTATAACTGTTTCGTTACAAATATGACCCGCTGTTCTCTTCAAAGCTCTGAATCCAGCATTTTCTTCCGCAAGCGATTCCTCGGCTTAAATTTGTTGTTGGCTGATAATGATGCGTAGCATGATTTGATCGGATAGCTGATGGTGCGGCAAATCTCGCACAGTGTAAGGTTCTTTGTGGTTTAAGGCAATGACCAGATACTTCGTCCGCTCCTTGGTTCACCTCCTCTGCTCCAAGATCGTCTGAAATATTAACGTCATGTCTGTATTTGTTGCCTCTCCTACGTGCTTATTCAGCTCGGAAGGGACGTTGTTCACTCCTGCCTATCCTTCCTTCCGACTGCGCACTGCCTCTTGTACGTCTGCTTTTAGTATAGACGGACTGTCGTCGTCCGCTTCTGGACTGGGATCGTTCTGAAGAAGACTAGGGTATGGTTGAAGCGGGTAGTTATAGTGGTCGCTCTGGTATTCATCTATCAAAAATCAAATTAGGTAATATAATAAGTAATGAAGACTTCTTTTGTTTATTAGGTGTGAGACAGGGTGAATCATTATCACCGTTCCTTTATTCTATCTATGTGAATGACCTTGAGGAACATTATATGTTAAATGGTTTAAATGGGATTGATATTGGAATATTGAAATTATTTATATTACTATATGCAGATGATATTGTTATTATGGCTGAGTCGGAGGAAGAGCCTAATAAAGGTGTGTGCTTGTTGGAAGAATACTGTGATGGATGGAAACTATGTGTAAATTCAAATAAAACTAAAGTTATTTTTTTAAAGGGGAGAAATTAAGGAGAAATATGAATTTTGCATATAAAGGCGAGGCTTTAAAAATTGTAAAATCTTTTAAATATTAAGGAAGTGTATTTACCACGGAAGGATCATTTGCAAGTACTTTAGAAACTCTTGCTGGACAAGCTTCAAAAGCGGTTTTTAAATTAAATTCATATTTAGACTCTACTTAATTTTCCTTCAATCAATATTCAGACCAAAGTACAGTTATTTGATCAACTTGTTTTACTTATTTTAAATTATTGCTCAGAAATATGGGGCTTTAATGAATCCATGACACTTGAGAGAGTACATTTAAGTTTCTGTAAAAAAATTAAAAGGTGTGAAAATATAAACTCGAAATAATTTTGTGCATGGAGAACTTTGTAGAACATCCTTAATTGTGAGACGTGCAGTTGATGTAATAAGGTATTGGCTTAAAGTTACCCATTTAGAAGACCATAAATATGTTAAGTGCATATATTTATATATGTGTAACAGTTTGATAAGTAAACCAAATATGCACACATGGGCTAAAGCCGTTTGTAACTTGTTGCAGTCCTTGGGAGTACACTATGCATGGATAAACCAATGAGTAGGTGATGATAAGTGATTTTTATCTCTTGTTATATCTAGATCAAATGATGCTTTTTATTACAAATTTGATGTCTGAACTGAATAATGTATCAAGAGCAGTAAGTTATAATCTTTTTTTTGTAAATTTGAATTCCAGTCTTAATTAAATGATGTTACTATTGATACGTTTAGGTTTAATCTGTGCCGACTAAGAGTATCTTCACATAGATTGGAAATAGAGTCAGGCAGATGGCATAAACCAGAATCTATACCATACCAGGAAAGAAAATGTCAACATTGCAATATCTTGGAAGATAATTTTTTGTTTGTTTGAATGTTCCATAAACAATGATATTAGAAAAAACTAATACATAAAGCAATATTACTGGAAAAGACCAAATATTCCAAAATGTATTAGAGTTAATGCAATTTAATTACCAAACAATAAACAGAAATTTAGCAATTTATGTTTATAAAGCATTTATTCAAAGAAATGTATACAAATATTATTTTGAGTAATATCCATGTCAGAAAAGTTGACTGCTCGCAGTCAATAGTGCTTTTTATGTAAGCATTATGTTGAAATACATGTATCTTTTAACTATATATCTATAGAACTTAATATAGTTTGTAAATGATCAATCGTGCCATGAACTTGTATTTATTGATGACCACTTGCATGCATTTTGTTTGTATAAATATATTCAACATACATGTGTACTCATGGACTGTAATGTCTAATGTATCTTGAATAAACCTATAAACCATTACATCTGTTTAAACCTATTGTATGTGGTGCTTTGTATAGACCTCCTTTACAACATAACTTTTATACCAGTCTAGAATCTTTGTGCTCTTCATGCAATGATTTTTTAGAACATGAATCTATTTTAATGGGTGATTTTAACACTGATGTGTCCATGAACAAATGTAATACTCTTTTAAAGTGTTTCAAATCATTTATTAATATGTTCATTACAAACAACTGATTTCAGAACCAACTAGAACTTGTTCTACCATTGAAACCATAATTGATTTGATATTGGTTTCTAATATTGACAACATTACTCAGTCAGATGTAATTCACACTTCCTTTAGTGATCATAGTTTAATATTTTGTACTAGGAAAGTTAGTAAAATTCCTATTAGTTCTCATAACAACGTTACTTTAAGATCTTTAAAAAATTATAATACAGAAGATTTTCAGGCAAGTCTTTTAGCCATTGACTGGACTCCTGTTCTGTTATGTGATAGTGTTAATGAAGCTTGGTGTATTTTTAAACATCTATTTTTATATGTGATAGACAACATAGCTCCTGTAAAACAGACTAGAATTAAGCAGAGAACAGAACCTTGGATAGACTCAGACATTCTCAGTGCTATTAATGAAAGAGACAAAGCCTTTTACAATTATAAAAAGGATATAAGTGTAGATAATTATAACATATTTAAGACTCTTAGAAATAAAGTTCAGTTACTTGTTCACAATGCTAAAAAAGATTATTTTAACAATGTACTTGATCAAAATAAAAATGATTCATCAACTCTTAAAAATCTTGGTTTGCCTTCAAAGAAAGGTTCAGCAACATCTGGCTCCAACATGTGTTTAAACATTGATAATAATATTTGTTTTGAAAAGAAACTTATTGCTGAAACATTTAATGAATTCTATACAACTATTGCATGTAAACTTGTTGCAAAATTACCTGAAAGTGTACACAAATTTGGTGTTAATTTTGTTAATTCTTTTTATGCAAATAAGGGTGTTTATGCTAATAGTTATTCTTTTTCCATTGTAACTGAGAGTAAAGTTCTTAAATATTTAACTTCACTTGGTACAAAGAAAGCTACTGGCTTAGATGGCATACCTTCGCGTTTTGTCAAAGACGGGTCCTCTGTTATTGTTAGTCCCTTAACTCACATCATTAATTTGTCCCTCATACAAGGTTAAGTCCCCGATGATCTTAAGACGGCAAGAGTTGTTCCCCTCTATAAAAAGGATGACAAATTGTCTGTAGGTAATTACCGGCCTGTGTCCATTTTAAATGTTATTTCTAAAATCCTTGAAAAGGTAGTTTATGACCAGGTTGAATCTTATTTTAAAGATAATAAATTATTGTATAAATTTCAGTCAGGTTTTAGAAGTGGCTTCTCCACGGATACTTGTTTAATTCACCTAACAGATTTTATCAGGTATGAAAATGATAAAGGTAATATTGTTGGCATGGTTATGTTAGATTTACAGAAGGCGTTTGATACAGTCGACCACTCAATTCTTCTCATGAAGCTTCGTGCATCCGGTCTTAGTGATAGCGTTTTAAACTGGTTCAAATCATACTTGTCGGATAGAAACCAGCTTGTTGATGTCTCCGGTACCTTTTCTTCTAAGGCCAGTATAACCTGTGGTGTACCCCAAGGCTTAATCCTTGGACCCCTTCTTTTTCTAATTTACGTGAATGATATGTCAGCTGTGGTTAAAAATAAATTGTTATTATATGCTGATGATTCTGGAATCCTTGTTTCAGGTAAAAGTGTACTTGTTGTTGAAAAGGCACTAACAGATGATATGAACTTGGTTAGCCAATAGTTGATTGACAATAAGTTGTCATTGCACTTAGGTAAAACTGAGTCAAATGTGTTTGGGTCCAAGCAAAAACTCAGGTCACAATCTAGCATTGATATATCTTGTAATGGTACACCCATTGCTTCTACATCATCCGTTAAGTATCTTGGAATTACCCTTGACCAAAACCTTTCTTTCTGCTCAATGGCTGAGTCTCTTTTGAAAAAGGCCAATTCTAGGTTAAAATTCCTTTATCGTAAGAAAGATTTCCTTACTTTGCATACGAAGAAACTTCTTGTAATGTCACTGATTCAGTGTCCTCATGATTATGTTTGTTCTGTTTGGTATAATAGTATAACTCAGTCTTTAAGAAATAAGTTACAAACCTGTCAAAATAAGTTAATTAGGTTTGTTCTTGACCTTGATTCTAGAGTTCATATTGACCAATCTCACTTTAAGTCCCTCAACTGGTTACCAGTTCACATGAGAGTAAATCAAATAATGTTATGTCATGTCTTCAAAATAAGAAATGGCCTTTTTCCAGATTACTTGAGTGAACACTTTGTTTCCCAAGATTCTATGCATAATTACAGCACTAGGCTAAGTAAAAAGGGTGGGTATTGTTTACCCAAGGTCAAATGTCATGGTTCCAAATCCTTTTCTTTTAACAGCATTAAACTCTGGAACTCTTTACCTGAGTCACTCACAGAGGTCAACCGGTTAGAAGGCTTTAAGGTTGCCATTAAAAGTCATTTAATGAATAATATTTATTTTTTTATATATGTGTATCTTTTCACTTTTAATAAGCAGATATTAACTTCATCTAAAGACCTATAGATATAATAGGTCTTTGCTTCATCTTAGGTTTTTATTTTTAATAATTATCAGTTCATACTTCATAACATACATTTTAGCAATATATTTAATTTAGATAATTCATGATACCTCATATCATCAAATTACAACTGTCAAAATATCTATGTGTTGCAGTAATTGATAACATTATCAATTGATCTTAGTTTCCAGCTCCTGTCATATTTTCTGAGCACTACTGTGATAATTAGTTTGATCTCTTTTGAACGGTGATATATATTTTTTATTTCATTAAATAATTATTTTACTATGAACATAGTTATGTTTAATGTCAACATAGTTATGTTTAATGTCTGCCTCTTTTTGTCATGCCACCAATAATAAGGACCACATTGGAAATAAGGGCTTGCTCTTTTTTGTGTTATCCTTGGTTTGGTGAGCATGTCATAGTTTATTGTACATGATATAGTTTTTAATAATTGCTTATTATTTTATTCTATGTTATGTTGTGAACTGTGTATATGCTTCCTATGCCGAAATAAATCTATCTCTCTATTTATCTATAACCCACATATGCCTAGCGTCTAGAAAAAAAGGCCTTGGCAAACAGCGTAGACCAAGATGAGACGCCGCATGATCATCTGGGTCTGCGTTGTTTGCTTTAAGGAATTTCTGTAAGAAATATTCTAAATATAAAAATAAATATACTAGACATCACTAATTGATCCAATTTAGAAGGATGGGAGAGTCCACTAGGCATAAATGGGTTAAGATTGCGGTCATCTCGGTAAGGCGGTTTCCGTTAGCGTCTGCTTTATCACAGGCCTTGGCTGACTGGTATTTGTGTTGGTCTTGATGGTGATCTAAGCCTTGATACTGCTTCCTGTGGATATCTGTTTGTCTCTTTGCTCATCAATTCACTCATTCAAACAACAAATTATATAAACCCATGAAAAAGACGTGATACGCATTGAACTGTCGAATTACAAGATTGCGTAGCGTCTTGCAGTCTTTTTGGAAAAAAAACAAAACATTTCTGTATTCGATGTACATGCTCACAATAATGTACTTGCTCAGTTTTCGCGGAACATAATAGAAATAACACACCATAAAGTCAGTTGGTTTAAATATCTCAAACAGGTAAAAAACAATTTCGACCTTGTCCTCGATAGACTGAAATGATATGAATTTCTGATATGGATTTCACAAGTTCACAGAAAAAATAAACCAAACGTAAATATTTAATTGTGGACCTGATCGATCATGTTTGCTACGGATATTAATTTATACGTATCGACTGTCGTAAACATTAATCAGCGCTATTAAAAACAGTTAATATTTATACGAAATTATTCAACCGTTAATATTGAAATAGTATTATCTTAGCCCGTATTATTGAATCATATTCGACATATGAAACGCGCCTATAGATGTATATGATACGGTCTGTTAACACTGTAAATAGATTTCTGTTTCCGGTCTCATGTAAATCATATCTCACCATTTGACTAAAGAAAATAACTTTCTACACGCGTTCACGCATAATTCGATTTTGGCAACTGGCAACATGGGTGCCCCGGAAAGCAAACACAGGTAATATAACTATATTATATCGCTGAATAACAAATAATTGCTGTTTTCTTTTTAATATTCCATACACATGTATACATTTGGAATAAATATATATTATATATTATTATTATAACAAAATAAGGGAGCGCATTAACTAACGTGAATAAATCTATACTTCATGTTTAGTGAAGTCTTGAGAAAACGATTTTAAGGATTTTAATTATATATTACATTACTTGAAAAAAGTTAATATTTTCAGTTTATTTGGAAATAAAATTTCGCGATGTGAAATCGAAATTACATCGCGAAAATAGGTGACATAACGATATACACGCAATAAATAAAGCAAGTAATCATTATATATAAAATATATACAATTCACTACGAATGCACAATTTTCATTCCTGGGTTAACCACGTGACGATGATGATCAATCTACTCGAGTTATGTATAGTTAACTGGTAGTTACCTGGTAGACATACCCAGTAAAATTGTATTACCGATTATACTAAAAATATGTAAACTTAACAAATTTTATAAGTAATATAATATACCAGTCGTGCTATTTTAATCAATATAAAGTTATACTTGTAAAAAAAATACGATATATAAGAATTTTTCTTTTTTCGTCGTTTGTGGTTGACAGTTCCTTTAAAATAATATGATTATAGGTGCTACCTAATTTACGGGCAAAAGCTTTTTAAGTTTTTTTGATAACTATGTATTTTTAATAAATATATTGACATGATTGTGTTCAAAATATTATAATTGTTGCAATAATTAAGTAATGCATTCAAAAAAATCAATCTTAAAACAAGTTACATGTTCCAAGCTTAAAGATCTAGCATCTTATATTTTTTGTTTCCTAGCCACAGGAATTTACAGCTGGTTCGGTGTCTGTGGTATAGTGGATGGGGTGTCTGCTAACTGGCTTAGTCACTGGGAGGACTCTGTATTGATCTCTTAAGTGGGAGCATTCTTTAGATAACCCTAAAGACATACTATGGCGTACCATTTGGGTTGAAAGTCAAGAAGACCTACAAGTTAAAAAGAGAAATGTACGTCGAAGTACAATAATTGTACGTAGACATAAATATCAAATACACTTCGAAGTATATATTTGTACGTCAAAGTACAATTTGTACTTCGACATACATGTTTGTACTTCTACGTACACATTTTTTGAACAGCCAATCAAAACACTAGTCTCTTGAGCCGCTTTTCCTTCAGATTTATTCATAATAAATGTTTAAAATCTCTTTTTTAATTGAGGACAAAATTAATAAAAATCTCAGAATGGCATAAAAACAACACATAGAAGTTTCAAGTATTTAATGCATTGGAATAGATTATATACAAATTTGAAGAAGATTCAATTGCTACCTTTTTAAAATTAAAATTATTTAGCATATTGTGAGTATTTATTGATCATGCGGGGGGGGAGTATTACGACCGTCCAGTGCATTACTGTGTAGGAAATTCCCAACGGTAACCAAACAGTTACCAAGCATTAACGGGATAAATAATGTATTATAACCTCCCCGTTGGTCGTATTTTGTGATAACCATAACTTGCATAAGTCAGAGGTTAATTCCGCCACGCCAGGTCAATAAATACGCACAATATCTATGAGTTAGCGGTCGATAGTCGCATAATTTGGTATAAATTATAATAATAATAATGATTAATAAATACGCACAATATCTATGAGTAAGCGGTCGATAGTCGCATAATTTGGTATAAATAATAATAATACTTATGTTCAATGTCAAATATCTCTAAAAGCAACAGATGTAAGGTGTCTTCTGATTGGCTAACACTCAAGGGTCGGTGAAAAATGTACGTCGAAGTACGTTTCTCGTTCTACCTAGTAGGTCTTGTAGACTTTCGACGTCATGGTACGTCATATAGACACTAAGTACTGGTCCTACCCAGGAACCAGTTTGTTTCATCAAATGTCTCAATTCAACTTGACAGCTTGCTAAAGCAGTTGCATTTAGCATACAGTACATGTGATGTGTCAAATCAATTTTGATTGACAAATTTGACAGGATTTTTTTTAATCCAATAAGTTTTAGACTGCCAAATAACACACACTACGTATTGAAAGCCATACCTGGAGCTTTCGTCTGTATACCACTGACTTCATCAGAAGGATGATTTCTACTGTTGGAAAACGTTAACACCACTAATTGTCTTCTTATTTATTATCAATGTATAATTATGTGTAACAGCATAACAACATACTTGTTTCGCAATTCAAATATTTAATAAATACAGGTATCTTGCAGGTTTCTAATTTTCTTTCGCAAACTATTGTGGAATAGTTTAAATTGTGTCGCCACTAAAAAACTAGCCATTTTGTAGCAATTCTAAAATCACAGTCTAAACTGCATACACTTAGCTCTATAGTTACAATTTGAATGCAAATATTAGAATGCATCATGTTATATCATCCATATTTTGTTATTTAAACATTCAAATAACACATAATACAGTACATATATAAAAAGATATGTGGTATTGTGTGGATATACAAAACACTTCACATCATTTATTTGCACATAAAATAATAGTTACAAAATAAGTAAAACTCATCAACCTACATTTGAAGAATATCTACGTATATGAAATTACAAAGTGGTGTTATTGTATTACCTTTTACAAAATTAACATTGCTGGGTTTGCACTAGCTATAAAACATTTATCATGGATTAGCAAGTAACAACCAATTTATTAATTACACAATAGAACGGAAATCATATTAATTGCATTATGCATTTACTAAACAAGCTATTTGCTACTGTTTAGAATTACACTATCTTACTAAAAATGATCACAGGTACTTAGAGCCCCTACATACTTGTGGTAAGTTTTGTATTACTAGTTTGACAATAATCGGCAGACACTTGTCGATATACAGACAAAATTTGCATGAGAACTTTTCATATTTTTTCAGCATAATTGCCCTCAAATTGTTAATTTAACAACCCTTTGACATTGTTTGCACATCTGATCTTATTATACCATAGCTGATTTTTGTTTATAGATAGACATATATAGACTTTTCAAAGTTCTATAAAAGTTCACACATGTTCCATCCAAGTAAACAAACAGAACCAATAAAGATCACCACAGATAATAACTGTGTGTATAGCTTGGAAATTTTGATAGTTAGGGAATCCCTCCTTTGTTGATTTCTGTAAACCAAAACTGTCAGTTTTGCTGGATAGAATGGCTTGTATAATGCCCAGCTCTTGCCTTGGCAAAACAGCTTCTAAAAACGGAAAACCAACAAATATCTTAAAATTTGATCAATAATGCAGACAATTTATAAATGTTTTGTTTTTTGTTGATTTCGAATCTGGAAGATTTTTTACGTAAGAATGTGGTACGAAAAGTCCAACGGTATCGGATTTTGTGGTTTTAGGTCTAAACTAATTATAGTGATATGTAACCTTTCGGGATATCGGTAAAGTGCGAGCAGACGAGGTGTAAATACGTTAAAAATTAAAGCTAAAAGACTAAAAAGTTAGATCTGAATATCTTTAAATTTTGTGAATAAATGTGTTTCTGGTGGATAACAACGACAACTTACCAGAATATTGCTCATGATCACACGTAAAACTTCTTTCTGAGAGCGAATGGAAAATGCGTCACAAATTCTGATACATAAACAGTAGGGTGTCGTTATTGAAATACCGCGAGAATACTGGAAGAATAGAGATGCCAACTATAGTGTTTAAAACAAATAATTTTTTAACAAGCGTTTGTGATTTGTCAGGATAATAATAACAATAAGATATCGAAAAGATCAAAGCAAATAAATTCGATAGAAATCTGAGATTCGGCAATATATTAAAGACGGGTTATGTTCCCCTAAATTGTGTTCGGTGAAGACTGTTACTATATGTAGTGAACCAGTCTTCGGCTTATACCCACTGAAGAAGAGCATTCAGGGGAGATAATTGAGTAATGACTTAATTCTGGAACGGTTGCGAAGAAAAACAAATAATGCGAGAATATTTAGTGCGATTCGCTACACAATTATGATGTCATTGATATAACTTTTCCTGAGGTATGTATTTACATGTGATTTAGCATATGTCAAAGTGTTTTTGATTTGTTCAAGGTCATAAATAGCATCGCGAAAATATATGTCGCGTGGCAAATTTTGTTGAGACGTATCCATATGTGGTATTCTTATGTAATTTTATGTCTAAATTCCCATATGTATGAACGGTCAACGCCCGCTTCGCGGGCTTTTGCCCGTATTACTTTTTGAACATAAAATATAATGTGACACTGTCGGTTTAAAGCAATAACTACAAACAAACGATTTACAAAAGCATGTAACCATTCAATTTGCCTACCTCAAATTGCAAGGTCTGAACTGTGTACACATTTGTACGATACACATACTGACAGCTCAAGTCTCTATTTTTAGAGCCACGGATGACTATAGCGGAGGCGAGTACCAATGTGAGAACATGCTGTCCTGCTCCGAATGTGACGGCCAGTGTTTGCCCGGATGTTGTAAGATGGGAAATGGAGGAGATAGTACCGGCAGTGGAGGCGGGAGTTGTGATGGAAGTGGTGGTGGAGGCGGTGGAGGCGGTGGAGGGGGAGGAGGTTGTGGCGGCGGAGGTGGTTGCGGCGGCGGGGGCTAACTCAGGCATTAAGAACTTGAATGTAAACCCGCTTACGATGAGGCGCAGAGCTGGCACATTCTTTTTTACATAACTATTTTGAAAATTCAGATAATCATTTTGTTAATACGAAACAAAACATTATTAAAAATAATAAAGAAGACATTTAACTTCCGTTTACGTTATTGTATTACCTTTATTAATTCAGATATGTAAGTTTACGCATTCCATGTATGCATGCGCTATATAGATGTATATTATGAATCTGTACTTGCCCTGTTTGTTTTTAATCTTTTGACCGGGCGTCATTTAAAAAGTGTAATATCACAAGAAACTACTAAAAGACAATGATTAACCCGACTATATGGAATTTAAACAAAATTTGTGAGTATATTACCTATTTTATTGAATTGCAACCGTGATCATGTATAGGCAAGCGTGGTTCCTAGGTTCAACCTATCATCATATAAAGCTATATTTAAATCAATCAATTAAATTATACATTTAAATTATGATTTTAAAAGAAGCAATTAATCCTTAACCTGAACTGTTACCTTGACATATGAAGGACAAACATTGGAAATGTACACGCGCATCAATCCTTCCAGAAATAAATATAAATACAATAAAAGTTAACGTCAACAAGTTAACTTTCAGTATTTACTTGCAAAAGCGGTTTAAAACATTATTCATTTTATGCATCAAGTACAAAAAAGACCGAATATTTTTGCATAATACATGTAACTGTAAACCATTGATGTGAAAAGTCGGTCTTATAATTGCCCTACGTATTATTTTGGTATATAATTTGATTTATGTACTGAAACATTGGCACTAAACGTTAAATTAAAAAAGAATAACTTGCATTAATGGAATGTGCATGTGACGAATTCAGACGGAACGTCACTATCAGCGTGGTGGTTGTTTGTGTTCTCTACAATTCTTTTCAATTGTTCGAAAAAATCTTGATTAGGACTTTTGGCTACTGAACTTTTGGCGCAGGACATTGAACAAAATAATAAAAGCGACAAAAAGAATGTTTGACCACATGCATTGGATGTGTGACTTGTATCTTAATATTTAAAAGTGGTATTTTAGCAAAATATGGTGAAAACAAACAAAACATATGACAACGTCAGTTAAAACACAATACAATCAAATTGACGTGCAATAAAGTGGAATGACAAAACAAAAATGGTAAAGCCTGTTTAATAGTATTACAAGGTTGATGAGACAAAATACTAACATTTTTGCGATTCGGAATACGTGAGGTGAGGAATACCTGACGTGACCCGAGATGCATATTACTACATAGGCTAACGTTTAGTGTTTATTTATTGAATTTCTTTGTAAAACTAGTATGGAACGTTCTAAAAAACTCGGATTCTGTATATTAAGTGGTTAATATTTCTATAAATAGCACACTGTAAAGATTTTATGATACGTATATTATTTCCCATGCGTTTTTTCACGCATAAATAATTTAACAAAAACTCATAGACTGTATATCTTTATATTTAGTACAACGTTAGGAGTCTATTTTTCTTTTATTTAGAAAAATATATTGTATACACGTTTTTTTACAATTAAAAATATGTGATCCTGGTAAGCTAAATATTGCGACTTGATTTGAAGATTTAATTTTTTGTAAAAACTAATAACAAATCTTCATTTTCTAAAGATAGAAAGATTATTTTCCAAAACCACTTTAAATTGTGGTTAAATTACTAAACGCCAATGCATTAGCAACACTGAATATTACAATTACACTACATAAAATTTAAGGATAAACTTAATGTATGCAAGTAAAATAGGTAAATTCTCTCGCAACCCTGGGCATTAGACTTAATGGAAATTTATTAAAATACTAACTAAATGCTGACCGTTGTGAACTTGTGATGGAAGTCGGCCCAAAAAACCTCGTCGGGTTATCTAGATCTAACCTTAAACATCTTTTCAATATTTACATGACTTACAAAGGTGTGCGGCATTTATCGTTAATGTTGCGACATATATCGGCAGTTTAAAATTTTGCGACATTTATCGTTAAAGTTGCGACGTATATCGTCACTAGGATTTCCGACATGTATCGTTCCTTGCGACATTTATCGTCAACGTTGCGACAAATCTCGTAGCCTGCGACATATAACGGCGATGCGACATTTAACGGCGCTACACAGTTTCTTCTAAACGAAAAACTGGTCTAAGCGGAAAGAGTCTTCCCTGATAAGCGTGTGCGAACTGCGCAGGCTAATCTGGGAAGGCGCTTTACGCACTTACTTTCATTGAATCAAGATTTTCTAGAGAATGGATAATATTTTTACACATGCGTAACGGATTATGATATCACTAGCTTAAGTTGTAAAATAGTCAACCGTGAAAATAATTATGTAGAAATGAGTTTTGGCTTGACTATAATTACATGTGTTCGTTACTGTAGATTTCTACGAATGGTTTATTATTTACTCGTTCAAATATTATTTTCTCTGAGTACTTGCAAGCAACGAAATCATGGGTTCGATCCCCACCGTGGGAGCGTTCTCTAGATCTCTCCGAAAGACACCAAGTACTGGTTCAAGGCCCAGGAAACGGACTCGATAGCATTTATATAAGCCTCAGGCTTTCGATGCAATCGAGCTAAAATAAATAGGTTAACACTAAGCAACGAAATCAACAGTATTCATTTTATCTCATGCTTTTTCATCGCTTTGGTAACATTATATTTTGATTAAATTTGAAAAATTCGCGTGATTATAATGTGACGAATTAGTAACTGTATTGTTTAGCAATGTATAATTTTCCAATCCGTTTTATACTTTCTATAAATGCGAGAAACAGGACACAAACTTAAGTGAACATGAGAACAAACAATCGTCAATGAATATTGATGCATATCAACTGAAGACTTGTTAAACACATTTAAGCCTTGTGGACTCTCCCATCCTTCTAAATTGAATCAATTTATTTCTTCAATTTATTTACATCATGCGGCGTCTCATCTGGGTCTACGCTGTTTGCCAAGGCGTTTTGAAGGAGCATATCGACGTAATACAAGTTTGAGGGTGCATGTGGAGTGAATACTAATATGATTTAAACAGTATTAATCATGTTACGTTGAACATGACATTGGAAATAACATTCAAACAACAATAGATGAGAAAACAGTAAAATACTAGTTTAAGAGGGCACATGGACTGAATACAAGTTTAAGGGGGCATATTGACAGTATACTAGTTGTTGAGGGTATATGGACGGAATACGAATAGAAGGTGGCAAATCGACTGAAAATTAGTTTAAGCATGCATATCGACGGAATACTAGTTTAAGAAGGCGTATCGATAGAATACTAGTTCAAGAGGGCATATGGACTGATAATAGTTTCAGGGATCATATCGCCTGGAATCTAGGTTAAGGGGGCAAATCGACTGAAAACTAGTTTAAGCGGACATATTGACGGAATAGTAGTTTAAGAAGGCATATCGACAGAATACTAGTTAAAGAGGGCAACTCGACGCGATTATAGTTTAGTTTAAACCTATTTATTTAAGCTCGATTACACCGAAAGCCATATGCTTATTGAAACGCTCTCGAGCCCGTTTCCTGGGACTAAAAACCAGTATTGGTTTATTATATTTGATTGGTGTTAAAGGGGGAGGAATATTGACTGTCGATATGCCGCACTTATATTTAAAGTGCGGCATATCGACAGAATACTAGTTAAGGGCAACTCGACGTTATTATTGTAGAAGTGGGGAATATCGACAGAATACTAGTTTAAGAGAGCAACTAGACTTGATTATAGTTTAACTGCGGGATATCGACAGAATACTAGTTAAAGAGCGCAACTAGACTTGATTATAGTTTACCTGCGGAATATCGACAAAATACTAGTTAAAGAGAGCAACTATACTTGATTATAGTTTAACTGCGGAATATCGACAGAAGACTAGTTAAGGGCAAATAGACGTTAATATAGTAGAAGTGGGGAATATCGACAGAATACTAGTTAAAGAGGACATTTTGACGTAATTACATTTAAAGTGCGGCATATCGACAGAATACTAGTTAAGGGGAACTCAACGTTAATATAGTAGAAGTGGGGAATATCGACAGAATACTAGTTAAAGAGGACATTTTGACGTAATTATAGTTAAAGTGCGGCATATCGACAGAATACTAGTTAAGGGCAACTCGACGTTATTATAGTAGAAGTGGGGAATATCGAAAAAATACCAGTTAAAAAGGGCATATTGTCTGTAAAAAAACAGTTTACGTAGGCTTCTTGAACATTGTCACGTTCAAGAACAATTTATATTTAATGAAAATTAATACATGTATGCAGTTACACTAATATTTGCTTAAATATTGACGTACAAGTATTGTACTTTTTTTTTTCGACATGTGTTTCCAGTCGGATTCGAACTAACACGGTCTACAACAATCGCGCAATTCAACGAAAACTTTACAAGAGTACAACACTGTTATAAGAGGCCGTAATTAGATAAGCGCAAGCATATAGCAGTAAATGTACTTCATGCTCAGTTTGTGTATCAAATTTAGACTAAGAACTTATATATCATGGGACCCCACTGTATCGCGGTACTTGTCGAAAAATCAATTACTTTGTAGCAAAAAATTCGATATGTTCCCTAAAGTTTATGTTTAATCCCTAAGAAAATCATTATTTCACTAAACATTCGCATTTATTTTACTTTAGTGTGAGAATAAAAGACGTAACAGCATAAAGGTCATAACCTGTCAAATCGTCCGTAAAATCTAGGTCACTCCATTATATCCCGCTAATGTTACAAAAGGAAAAAAAATCAAGTATGGTGGGCAACAATTGCCATAAAATTTTTAATAGGGTACATAACATATTATATCATCATTATAAACAATGTGAAACACAATTTTATCATAAATAAGATTTTTAATCAGTTTTAACTTTTACACAGAGAATTAATCTGTGTTTTCAATCGTAAATCTGTAAACATGTTTATTCACAATGAGGACACAGAAATTCAGTGTCCCGTCGTATTACACTGACATTTGTACATAATTTCAAATGAGTCAAATGTGGACATTTGTCACATTTTCCCCATGTCACCAATGTTATGTATGGGAACTTGTCAATATCTACAGGCTCAAATCTATTGCAAACGCAACATGATTCCGATTCAGCCTCAATGTCCTCATCGCTGTCCGCATCCTCGGGACTCAAAATGGGCACATGTTGTTTGCCGAGTCCAGATGTACTCGGCTTAGGTCCCTTTGGCGTGTCCTTTTCTTTATCTTCGGTAGTTAGTGGTACTACAATTGTGTTTTCTGCGGCTGTAAGTTGCTGGACATTTTTTTCGTGCATCAAGTTGCCTGTTATTTTGAATGGCGGCACGAATCGTTTGGGTTTCGGCTTCAATGCTTTTGTTATCGTCTTTTTGGTGAAGAAATCAATAGCTGGTGACTCTAATTCATGTGGTGCATCAACTGCATTCTGCATCTGGATTTGTGTCTTTCTTTATTATGTATGGTTGATTTGGATGCAACGTCAGGTTCACGAAATATTGTTGATGGTGCGATCTTTGAGTCATCTATTGCCTATTTGTTGAATGGAGAAATTCCGGTCTTTTTTGAAGGCTGATATAAAATTCTCTGGAGAAAGGGCTTTGAGATAGGGCTTTGATGTTAGTTCGGCAATATTATATTTGGTGATGTTTAAGCCAGGATTTAACTTCATGAAGCGCTGACACTCCTGATAGTAGATATTTTTGAAAGGCCCGAAAATGCCTACATCCAGGGGGGGGGGGGGGGTGTTAAATCACTCGAGTGTGGTGGCAGAACGAAAAGGATGATATTGTTCGCTTTTGCCCATTCAGCCAATGTTAACGAAATGTGCGATCGGTGACCATCATAGAGCATCAGTGTTGGATATTCGCTGTCTGTTGGAACATACGAAATGAAGTGTTTCGCCAGGTAGTTCAGGAACAACGATGTATTTGACCATCCAGACTTCGACATCTCCCCTGCTGACCCTGGGCATGCACCATTTATAAAGTCATCGTTCCAACGTTGTCCTGGGAATACATAATACGGTGGCACACTTTGACCAGCAGCATTTCGAGCTGCAATGATGGTAACTGTCGATGACCGTGCAGACGTTATATTCTGGGGAACAGTGTTACATATGATTTTTGGTGGGGTGTGTTCACTGTTCGTCGATGTTGAATATTTTTTGGGGTTTATCTAAAATTTTGTTGTCTGTGAGTACATTGAAAAGTTCATCATAGTATATATTAAGTGTTTCTCTTGAAGTTTTTGCTCTGGATAGATCTAGTTTTTGAGGTTTTGAGAATTTCAGTTCAGGCCATCGTTTACAAAAGCCGTAGAACCAGTTGTCACTTAGGCCTTTTTGGTCGGGTTTCATGGCTTTACCCAAAGACTCGGCAAAATCTTTCCCCATATAATGTACCGATTTCTTCGAGTACCCAAACCCGATTTCGGCCATATAGGTAATATGGTTGTACAGTTTTTTTTCTTCGTCGATGGTGAAAATGGTCTCGTGTCGTACTTTTGCTTCTTTATCAACACGACCTTTTACCCTGTTCTTAAGGGTCGTTTCAGGTACAGAGTACATCCTTGCGGCTCTGTACGCAGAAACTCCGCCTAAAGTGGCCTCAAACGCGCTCTGTAGGTTGTGTCTGTCGTACTGCAGACGCTGTTTTTTTTGGTGGAGGTTCCTGAAAAATAAAATAAAAAGGATTAGTTCAAATTCTTTAATATTGCCATGCAATCAAAAATCAAAGCTAAAATGTTCATAAAAATAATGCTTAAATATGCATTAAACATTAAAATATATTCGACACCTATGCGCTTCCGTAGTTTTTATTTTCAAAAACGGAAATGACGTACCTGTCAAACTTAACAGACGACCGCAAACTGTCAAAATTTTGTTTAGCAAAATAAACACTTTTTTAAGACAAAATGTGCAACAAAATGATGAAATCAATTAGAAAATCACTTTCGATCGATAAATAAAGCAACTTACCACGACTCGAAACATTTTTTCGCTGGAAATACGACGATAACAAAACGAAAGTACGGGGTAACTAGTGTAAACAACGGTAGGTGGCTGTGATATCGAAATATTACGAGTTATAAAAATAGCGCGATACAGTGGTGCCCACGATACAGTGGGGTGTGAGTATACTACTCAAAATTTGCTAAGGATCACTTTTTATGTTCACATTATTATCAATTTAACTTTATATAATTTAAATTGTTATTTCGCATGTTTTCATATCAGAATGTATTTTTTTATCTGTATGTTTTGATTTATCATTGTTGCGTGACGCTGGCTAAATATAGCTATGGGTGTACTTCAAATAACACATACTATAAAAAGTGATCCATAGCCAATTTTGAGTAGTATATTTCGCGCCCGAGTCTTCTTATATTTTTTTGAAGGCTTATAAAGACAAAACCTTATATAAATAGTTTTTGGTATATAAGCCTTCTGTATTACCTGGTGAAAACCGAGCGGATTACACATTTGCACAGAATGCAGGGGCTGCTCCATGCAGTGGAAAACAATTTTTATTTGTGATTGCTAGCTCAAAAATAATGCAGACGCAATTTTGCAAATCAGTATGGGTTTAGCTACGCTAGGAACCGTAATCCATGACTGCCTGTGTGGATAACTGCACTAAAATTAAGCAGACGACAGAATGCTTAAAGCGTCTGCTCTAACCACCGCAACTGCCTGTTCTCACTGGTACAGTACATAGTGTGTATTTAACAGCTTGTAAGACAACGTTGGCCAGTCTAGTGTTTATCATTGAAATCTGTACATATTGGCTGCTTTCAGGGAAAACGGAGCTTTATGCATGTCAAATAAGATTAGCCTATGCACACTGATTAGCTGTATCAATGATTTGAAAAACACACACATCTCGACCTGTGTTTAAAGATACACTCTTTATAAATTTGAATGGGTTGTGGTCATTTCAAACTTGCGATATAAAAAGCTTTAACATAATTTTGAAAACTAAGTTGCGTCTAAGATTATACAACAGCGAACACATTCAGTGCCTTCAGCGCTTTGATTATGTTATGTGCGACTGATTGACAAATGGCGTGTTTATCGTGCATTTTTTAAAGATTGGACGTATAGTTTCACCCGGTGAGCCGAATCATATTTATATCTATTTTTAATAAATACGTTCTGCACAATCGTGTTTGAGCTTTGTGATTGGTCATTTTATGTGCACACATGAACAAATACTTTGTATTAAGAGAGAAATGGCTATTTGAACATCATATTGCTCAATCGTCATGTAAAAAACTACTTTTTTTTCATAATCATTTTAATTCAAAGACTTAGAAATTTAAAAAAAAAACAGAGGGAAGCATGTACATCGTGGTGCTGAATGGGCGCATGAATGTGAGAGAAATATACAAATACAGTGGCTAACCGTGATATATAAACGTCTTATTCTTATAAAAGGGAAACAAAGTTACAAACAACCTCACTTGAATACATCTGCTTTTGTCAGAGACAAAATAATGACGCTGTTAAAATGAATCACGCGAGTAATAAACCCGTGGACTATGAATAACTCAGCAAATTACGACAAGTTAATTTTCTAGCATGCATTTTTATGATTTCTTACACAGACAATTTAATGTCCCTGTCAACGTATACTTATATTTACAGGGTGCAGGAACACGTGGCTTTGTGGGGGTCTCAATGAAACGTTAATGGATGTAAACTCACCAATAAGTGGTGCTTTTTTCAAATAACTTTTTAAAACGATGTTTCATAAGAATTCCAGCAAGTGCATACAAGGCAGATTTTTATTCTGCTTATGGCAATATGAAATAAATCAGAATTACTTTATTTAATACGCATGTGTCGCTGTTAAAACAATCATTGTGTACTGCACGGGTATGCTTCACACTCCGTGAAATTTTGTCATCGATTTTAGACGTATTCAAGGATTTATTCTTATACCTTTAGAGATCGGCACATAATGTTAGAACAACTGACTTTTGTGCCCTTAAGATTTTTGCAAATGTATTTCAATAACTTGAGATATATGAAAATATAATTTTTTTATCGCTGTATCTACATTCTGCCAAGCCCATGTGTAAACCCCGTGAAAACCCCGTTGATTATGCACACTGTTTAAGTATTGGAACGGTATTGGTCCTTTAAGCTCCAATGTGCGTTCTTACAAACCTCACACGCGAGTTGGTAGAACAGTATTTGACATTTGCTGATGTTCGCGTACATTTTTTTAACATGTATCATTAGTGTAAATGCGGAAATATGTATCGTTTTCATAGATTCAGATTATAAACTATAATCAGTTTCTTTATTTTACCTTGAATCTACCGTCCACCAAGCGACAGAGTTCATGAAAGCGAGTTTTACAGATTTGGGATTATGCGGGATGTTTTAGCGACGATCTGGGACAAGCCCGTGTCTGATCAGAGAGCTTCTGAACCCATCTGAAACGTTCAGTGCCTGATTTCATTGCAAACTGTACATGTCTAAATTCACATTTTGAAAGTTTAATTTGACGTCCAATGTTCATCACTGGATGGTTCCGCAATGTTCGGATATATATTCGGAACGTTCTGAAACCCATCGATATTGACTCGGTACCTCCGGAAAGTCTCTGCAAAATATTGTATTCAACACGAGAAGAACCTGCCAAATCTAACAGAAGACAGCTCCATATTCAGTGGATGAACTATGCCTTAAGTTTACACAAAGAAGTTTTGCCTTTCTGTAAAGTAAAGGTTCCGATTCCATGGAATCGTTGCTGAGGTCGCCGGCTGATAAAATTATTGTCTGCAGATGGAAAGTCAATAAAGTGATGCATTTCCAGAGGTATCAAAAAGCGAATGCGTAGACGAACCAGTCTATTTACCGATACTTTATTAGTTTTTGGTTTAAGTGACACAATCAGCGTTGATAAGCGTTAATCAAAAAGTAATCCCAATGCAAAAAATGTCTATCTAATGATGAAGATGAGAAAATCCCTACTTTAAATCCCAAGTAAGAATGAAAACAAATACAACGAAGACAAATGTGCTGCACCAGCACATTTCACTCTCGAAGGAATATGCACGTCTTTAATAGATAGTTCCAACTGTCATCTTTGTGTGATATCTGCGGTGATTTCACATCCTGCCAAAAACGATAATGGTGGATAGACCGTTCAGAAATTTGGAAGATGGCTTCCGAGTCATAACAATGGGTTCCAGAACGTTCCAAATTGTGTTTGCCTTTGTCTTGCCGGACAGTCTTAAATCGTCCAAAATGACACATTTTGCGTCCAAATAAGATGCCTTTACCGGTTATGTTCAGGCGTCGACGGTTCAGAAATTTACTGAAAAAAATAGACACGAAAAGATCCCTTATCGTCGCAACGTGACAACGAAAAATCTCGAATTTGTCAATATCGCTGTTATGAACCAATCGGAATACTAGTGGACGGAAGCTGTTAAGACCTAAAATATGATTTTTACATAAATAAAATGTTATGTTGTCAATGACTGTTGTATATATTACTTGACTATTGCATGCTTCATATTTATATACGGTGGGAAAGTCTTACCCATGTCTACAGTAGACACGTTCGTAGTGCGATTCTCAAAATAAACAATGTATACAGTAAAAAAAAAGATTTCTATGTATCTTAGATGTAATATCTCGTTGCACTTATTATAAAACAAAACATTAAGCTTTAGACCCACTACATAAATTGTTTTAATCCAAAAAAAATAATTATAGTTTGAAAATTGAAATGAGGTGTGTGTTCTCGTTTGCCGTTATTGCTTAAAAACAAAGCAAATAAGCTATTAGTTTCAAAGTTAGTTTGTTAAAAATAAAGTTAAAAAAAAACGAAATAAGAACTCCAAATGGTTGTTTATTTGCCGATGAAACAAGGTATATAAAGAATACATTCATTTTACATTCGCACTATTTATGCATGAAGTATTTCTGGCAAACTCATGTGAACACATGTTTTTAACGGCGCTTTAGTGCTTTTAAAACTTGAAAAAGATCTTAAATTTGAATTTATTTAAATCGCTGGATTTTAATAATCTGCCAGGAGATTTTATATTATACAAATGTATTGGAGATGATTTGTATAAAGAGTTTTTTTATGGTTTAAAACATAAGTAAAGAACAATTGTTTTTACCGAATGAGTTCATATTATATAAAAAAAGTTTTTCATGTTTAATTGTTCAAGCTGTGTTTTTAAATAGAATAAGTACGATTTTGTGAACGGTACGCAGTTAATTTAAATTATATGCAACTTATCCAAATTGTTTCATTAAAATTTCACGTATATATAATAGTGTTAAACTTAATATTTTAAATAATAATAACATAAACAAGGGAATGCAACATTTGTAAGACAGAAAAGACAGTAAATAAAGACAATGGACAATACTCTTTCTATTTTTGTTAGGTTTAAACTTCAAACGAGTTGAAATTATTTAACAACATAATGAATAACTAAAACTAGTTTATGCGTGCAACATGCATGAAATACCAACTGCTTAAACTTTTATATAGAGCATGTCATAGTTTACATGTCAAGGGTAGATCGTAGTTTTCAATAATGTGAAACTGAGTATTTTATTTGTGTAAAATCTTATTTAACTTTACGCTGTGCGCAGCTGTGCTAAACATTATATGGTTTATGGTTTATGGTTTATTAACCCATTAATGCCTAGTGGACTCCCCCATCCTTCTGAATTGGATAAATTAATTTCGAAAATAAGGGATGTCTAGTATATGTATTTCTATATTTTAGAATATTTCTTACAGAAATTTCTTTAAGCAAACAGCGCAGACCCTGATGGGACGCCGCATCATGCTAAACAAAAGATCCAGAAGGCCCAAAGCTCTAACAATGCTGTGTTTAATATAATCTTCGGTATATATAAGCTAAATTCAACCAAATGAACGTAACGATACATAGACCCATCAGCTATGCAAACAGCCTAAACGGTTATTCGTGAGTTCATTAGTCTATATTGGTATTTATTTGAGCTCTGTGACCGCACAGGCTAATCAGAGACGACACTTTTCGCTTTTATGATATTTTCTTTTAAAGAACGTATTTTTCTTAGCAAAAATCCTGTACAGGCGAAAAGTATCGTCCCTGAATAGCCTGTGTGGACTGCACAGGCTATTCTGAAAAGAAACTTTACGTACATGCATTAAACCCAACTTTCACAGAGCACAGCCCAATTTAATTTGGTAGTCGGTAGCTTGAAACGAAGTTAGTTCATCCGATTAAATGTTTAATGACATGAACATTAAATACCTGTTAGGTACTTAATAACAAACTGAAGTTTATTTGATGTAGAAATCAAATGCTTTTTTTCTAATAATTATTTTATGTGTATTTTAAAGATGTCATTTATCAAATATAGAATCTAGCTTGCAAAACGCAGTGTTGCAAAACCTGAACTTGTACTTAAAGTTCAACCGGGATTCGACAATAAATCTTGTGATAGCATGTATAAAAAGAATGTTTTATTGCTACGGTGTACCATACTTAGGTCACAGTGGATTACGTGTCGCTTATGTAGCATAAACAAAATAGTTAAATAACTATTGAATTTCGCAAAAAAGGTGTTAATAGTATACAAAGTATTGTACCAATGTAATTTAGGTTTTGGATATAACGAGCATTGTTTTAATGACCCTATAAAGTGATATTAGTTTTAATGACCCATATTATGCGTATCTAACAGTATATGCTATGTTTATAGGTGTCTATCGCAACCGTTGTTTATTTTTGGTGTTTTCATTTCATATACACTTATATTTGTTAATGCAGCATTAACATACTAAAACAATATCCCGGAAAGAGAAAAATAATGCGTTTGAATATCAACCGTACTTTCATTTTGACAACTGACGACGGAAATGATTCGATGTACGATGTGAATCTAAATTTAGTTTTAGTGCAAATTCGTTCATACGACACACGAACACTAACTCCGATCCTTATAAAAAAGACAGTTCCGCTCGGCTTAGAGGACTGGGGCAGTCATGTTAAATATCGAATATAATATATATATTTTTATAAACAACTGGTAGCAAGATGAGTTGTAGATAATGGAGCAGTTACCGCATTTTAACTAACTCTTTGACCTGTTCACTCTTTTCAGCTCATTTCAACAGTGAAAAATGCGCATAATATCACTTTAATTATAGGTGTTTTACATAATTAAAACACTTCGTTGGCTTTCTAACCGCATAACTCAACCTAGAACATGAAATGACATTTCTACGTTAAGCACAAGACTTCTGTTTTTGAATGTTAATGTTAGCATACTGAATGGGATACAATAGCACGAAATATTAAACTGTCAAAAATTATTCTCATTTTGTCACGTTGTCAATAAACGTTTTTACTTACAAATTATTCTTATAATGATCGAAAATAATATACACATTTGAAGAAACATAATGCCTAATTGTCTAAACGAAAATCCAGGTTAGGCGGCATATTTCGTCCCTAATTAGCCTGTCTCCATCGGTTAATCTGAGACGACACTTTCGGACATGCATTAACCATTTTAGGGCTGGAACCGAATTTTAAAGGCCGTTGCAAACAGTTTGGATCAAGATCAGACGTCATAAAACGTGGCGTCTGACCAGGATACAAACAGTTTGCTATTCTAATAGTGGTCTTTGAAAAAAAGTGAAGAAAATGATGATTTTAGAAAATCAGCAGACACCAATTTAGCTGACGACAAATATCTCAGCATGCAAAGGGTTAAGCCCGTTTTCCAAGAGCGCTTCTCGTATCTTTCTTCATTGGAAGTAACGCATGCATCAAATAGTTTGTTTTAACAATGCGTTTGCAATCCCCACGCCAAATTGCCGTTCCACGCTTACAACTTGCCATCACAAGAAAATCCGTCCAGATTTGGAAGGATTTATTTTTTGTTTGGTATTATTTGCTGAACATTAGTATTATTTTCTTTTACATTTTGAAAAAGGGCATAAGTTTAGCTTCGTAATAAAACAATCCTAATTAAAAAACATCTAAAAATAGCAACGGGTTAACAATTGTGCCGCGTGGCTTGGTAACCATAATGTGGTTAAAACGGCAGGGATTTGATAGAGCTATGCTGGTTCCGGTCAAATCTCTGCGCGGAGACGGATGCGCTATCTGTCTATTTATGTGTGTTAAGGTTGAGACCGTAAGGTCATACATATGTCAATACTATTAACTATGTATTGAAACTATGTATTAAAACTATGTATTGAAACTATGTTTTGAAAGCAGATCTGCTAAGACGAGTATTGAAAAGAAGTTTAAGTGATCACATAATCTGTAAATGATCAAAGAGAGCTTTTGTGAAAATATTTGAAAATGTATGACAGCGTAAGAATGAAAAGTTGTTACTTATTCCGTATTTATGTCATAATTATTTACGTCGCATGAACATATCTATGGAATGCCACCAATTGTTTAGGTCGCAATAAGTGAATTTATAAATGTTATATATAAAGCGCATTCTTATTCAATGGATTGTTTCATAAATCCATGCGAACTTCTTCGGACCGTTCATTGTTCCAGATTGTATTATCAAATAAAGTATTGTAGATAATGACTTTGTTCCGTGTTAATGCCGTCTTTTTGTGTTTCGTTTCGATTTAAAAAAAGAACGAAGCCATAGCAATTCTTATACTGACCATAGCGGTACTGGTACTATCCTTGGTCTGGGTTTCACAAAAGTACTTAAGCTGGTCACTTCTTCCATATTCTGCACGTTCATGGTGATGTCTGCACTGGTGTTGGTCGTGCTGTTAACCATGATCTACGACTTCTCCGTGCCGACCACCATCCCATATGCTCCTGCTCTTTCATTTTGTTGGTAAGATTTTGGAGTCCACTGCTGGTGCCACCCATGGGGTCAATGTTATCAGCGTATCTGAAGTTGGAGATGGGTCTTCCATCGATCGAGACAGAAATGTGGTGGTCTCGGAGAGTCAGGCTTGCATTCCCCAGCTAATGTTAAAAAAGTTCGCTTCCACATCACGTCATATTATCACGTCAGCATTGTACAAATCTACGACGATTATTAAGGCACATGTTTACAATTGGCCAAGTAATTAAAATGTCAAACAAGCAAAATAATATGTCTGAGTAAGAAAAATATTAAACATGTTAGCTAGTTAATGCATTATGATTAATCGCAATCGTTTACAAATATATAGCGTTTGAAACCTTTTGTATCGATCAATCAGCAAAACGAGTATTGCCTACATAGAGTTAACCCTACCGCCTTGGTTTAAAAGCCTACGTGGTGAAGACATCCATGTTACAACACATCATCATCATCATCATCATCATCATCATCATCATCATCATCATCATCATCATCATCATCATCATCATCACCATCTTTCATGATCATCATCATCCTCGTCATCATCATCATTCCCATGTTTTGCGTTGGGTTGAAATATGATACAACACACAAATAAAATTGTCTCTCTATACTTGGTTTAACAAGATCAATTATCAAATGCAGGTTTTGTGATGTTTTAAGTAATTAAAGTTCACTGTGCGCAGTAGTAAAACGAAATTTGAACATTCTTTTTTAAATGATTTAACAAGATTAAGTATCGAAGCCCGGATCTAGAACAAAATTCCGCAACAATTAACTCATTGCCGTCGTTTCAATTTAATGAGTTTGTTTTTCAAAACCGAGCGAATTTTCAAAATTTGTGTGTGGTCTTTGTTTAACTGATTTGTTATGCATTGGGAATGCTTTTTGAATAGCGATTGCAACCCAAAAATAACGTACTACATATTGCCTTCTTAAGGTGAAGAACAATCAACACTTTGATGAATATCACACACGAATAAAAGTTAAGAACAAATGGTACTTCAACGTCGAAAAATTCATAGTTTTATACAATTGCGAATACGGGTTGTGCATTCTAAAAGTCGTTCATGTAAAATCAACATGCACTCTGAATGAGCATTCCTACGATTCTGCGTAGATAACAATGTTCACACGACCAAACGACACAATGTTCACGTTACCAAACGACACAATTTTCTGTTTTGCACCAAAAACTATTAACTCGTCTGTATCGATGTGTCAAACGAAACGTGTCACGACTTTAAGCGAGCTACATGCTCTATTTGATATGAAACTTGCTCTAGAAAACGGGGTTGAACGAACAATACCATAAAACGGAAAGTATCGACACGGATTAGCATGTGGAGTACACACAGGCTAATCATGGGCGACAATTTCCGTTTAATGTTTATCTTTATTTTAATGAAGTATCTTCTTAGTGGAAATCCAGTTTAGGCGGAATGTGTCGTCCCTGATAAGCCTGATAAGCCAGTGCCGACCCAATCGCAACTATGATGGCCAATTGCCGCATTGCAATGTTAAGATACAACTATGATCGCCAATTGCCGCATTGCATTGCCGACCCAATCGCAACTATGATCGCCAATTGCCGCATTGCAGTGTTAAGATACAACTATGATGGCTAATTGCCGCATTGCAATGTTAAGATACAACTATGATGGCCAATTGCCGCATTGCAATGTTAAGATGCAACTATGATGGCCAATTGCCGCATTGCAATGTTAAGATGCAACTATGATGGCCAATTGCCGCATTGCAATGTTAAGATGCAACTATGATCGCCAATTGCCGCATTGCAATGTTAAGATACAACTATGATGGCCAATTGCCGCATTGCAATGTTAAGATGCAACTATGATCGCCAATTGCCGCATTGCAATGTTAAGATACAACTATGATGGCCAATTGCCGCATTGCAATGTTAAGATGCAACTATGATGGCCAATTGCCGCATTGCAATGTTAAGATGCAACTATGATCGCCAATTGCCGCATTGCAATGTTAATGTACAACTATGATGGCCAATTGCCGCATTGCAAAGGTAAGATGCAACTATGATCGCCAATTGCCGCATTGCAATGTTAAGATACAACTATGATGGCCAATTGCCGCATTGCAATGTTAAGATGCAACTATGATGGCCAATTGCCGCATTGCAATGTTAAGATTCAACTATGATGGCCTATTGCCGCATTGCAATGTTAAGATACAACTATGATGGCTAATTGCCGCATTGCAATGTTAAGATACAACTATGATGGCCAATTACCGCATTGCAATGTTAAGATGCAACTATGATCGCCAATTGCCGCATTGCAATGTTAAGATACAACTATGATGGCCAATTACCGCATTGCAATGTTAAGATATGTAATTGTATTTTCAGAAATACAATTTTAATACGCCATTGTAATGCAATTAAATCATATAAAGATCTTAGACGAAAATGTTGTCATGCGCGTGTTTGTTCAGCTGTGTTTTGATATGGAGTTCCTGTGTGAAACAATGTCAAAACTACAGGCTCTCGTCATTAATGTAACCAAGTTATTACCGGATATTAACACTACGAGAGCATCTCTCGTCATTGATGTAACCATGTTATTACCGGATGTTTAAACTACGAGAGCATCTCTCGTCATTATTGTAACCAGGTTATTACCGGATGTTATCACCTTGACAGCATCCCGTTTGCGTTGTATATCGTGAATACACAGTAAATACATGTTCATGAAATGGGACACATATCTTGAAAACGATCAAATACAAGAACAATTGGTATTCAGTTTTCATAAATATCTTTATATTATTCAAATAATATTTTGTGAAATCGTGCAGTGTAACTCTATATATTTTTTCGACACATATAGCTCCAGTTTGATTCAAACTCAATATCTTATATGAGCATCGTTCTGGGAAATCTGGGCTAAATATATGTGCATAAAGTGTCGTCCCTGATTAGCAGTCTGCAAAGGCTAATCAGGGACGACACTTCCCGCTTTTATCGAATTTTTCGTTTAAAAAAGGTCTCTTCTTAACAAAAATCCGGTTACGGTGGAAAGATCGTTTATGATTAGCCTTTGCGGACTGCACAGGCTAATCTAGGACGACACTTTACGCACATGCGTTAGGCTCAGTTTTCCCAGATCGAGGCTCATATAACTTGCTGTTGGTCTATCGGACAATATTAGCTTTAAAAATGGTGCATATTACTAATCGGTGAATATGGAAGAAGTATAATTTAAACAATAACAGTGAAATTCATAAAACCAATGTTTCGCCCTATTTTTCACATCGCGCATGGAATACATACCGGATCATTCTGACGTGTGTAATTTAACGCCAAGCAATGTGGTTGCTGCGACAATATGTTTTGAGTTCCATGCATGAAAATAATATGACATTGACTTTTACTTTGAATTTGAAGCATAACAACACAGGAATGTTTTAACTTATGTTATTGTGGATTAAATCAATATTTAAGTTGGTAGAATGAAGGGCATGTACACAGTGGGTCATGAGTTCGAGTATCGTACGAGCCGTACGTAAATGAGTAATTCAAAAGTGTATAAATACGACAGGATTATTGATTGGTGTAGATAATCATAAGCAATTCGCGATGCGTTTCGCAGCTAAGCATACAGGATTACAAGATCGCAGTGACTTCACGGTATGGATACAATGCGCATTGCGTGTTATATTATCTTCCAGGGATGAAAACAAATCCACAATTAAGACCGAATAAATGTCCGAGTAAAGGCGTCATTGAACGGACGACGTGTGAAGAAACATGGCGGACTCGGTCGGGAAAGCGTGCGTGTTAGCTAACGACAGACAAGAACTCTTCGAGACTGACAGATCCGTCATGATTGATGTCTGCGGTGTTAAATATTTCCGCTATTGCAGCTTGGATCTCTTCTGGTTTGAAGCACTTCGAAGCGCGGACCACAGCCTCGAGTTCAGAACGAGACAGGGAACCATTTCCGTCTTTGTCGAACGCTTTAAAAGTGTCCTTGAGCGTTTGGCTGTTTACCAAAAAAAAATAAGTAAATGTAAGAAACACAGTGTATTTTTTTTAATATGTGTTGATAATATATAAAATATTGATATTAAAATGTCTTTTCCAAATGTAAACCTATGTTATGATCATCAAAATGGCCCATACCAGACAATAAGTTATATCGGCAAAATATTGTTTTTCCAATAAGTTATGGATTGCAATAAGATAGTATATATAACTATCCACAAATTTTAATAAGCATAATGCATAAAAAAACATTGAATAATCGTTGTGTTTCAAAAAATATACGGTCAAATATTACAATGATGCACCTTCATCCGGTGTCTGTACGAGAATTGTTCCGCATTTACATATACCACTTGTTTTGATAGTTAAAAATATGTTGTTTTTTGTCTAGCTCGCTCTTAAATAATATCAACTATAGTAACCACGCATAAGCAGGCAGACAAAACCTCGACAAAAAACGATGTGCTGGTAGTCTTACTTTACGAAAATGTAATTACAGAATTCCGCTAAAACAACAACATCGAACACTTACGAGCGAGGGGGCTTGCTCATTTCATCGAAGAATTCTGCCTTAGAGATCTTATGGTCTTGACTCTTGTCGATGGAATTGAACATAAACTGAAATCGTAATACTCTACAATCATTTATTTATACGTCGGCACGAAATTTCGTAATTTAAAAAGAAGACTATTTTAGTGGACGAATTAATGCGTAGATAACTGATTTTGGCAAAACTATGAGTACTTCGTCTTTTGTCGATGTGTTCTTTTTTGCCCCCGAAAACTTCAGTATTGACATCAAAATAATGAAATTTGAGTGGATAGTCGCAAGGTTATCATCATTAATAGGTTTTTGCGGCCATCTTGGACGCCATCTTGAACAGAATTGTGTTCAGTTATTGGACTAGACAACCAACGAAGTTCATCAATAAATCGTTCATGTTTGCAGACTTTATAAAACCGTTTACTAATTATGTGATGACTCAATAAGCAGGTGAATCTCTTGAATTAAGAACAAAAAAGTATGATGATAATCAATTTAATATTTGTTTGCGACGCTAGTAAAACTATAATGTTAACTCCATTTATGACAATTCGACAATCAACTTACTTTCAAGTAATTACCTATCCGTCATTCTTTTGAAAACTATGGAGACGACATATAAAATTTTGAAACATCTGTGTTGTAAGAAACTGTTTTAAAGGGGTCGGAATCCATTTTAAAATGAGAAACAAACAAATGATAATAGAATAACATAGATCATAAAAAGAAGTGCTCTTGAACTTACAGCGATGTCCTTGTCAGTAAGTTTACTCCTTGGGTCGTGGTAACCCCTCAGGGCGACCCTCAGGGCGACGGCAAGTTCCTGAATGGTCAGAAAGCCGTCCCCGTTCTTGTCCGCGGAGTTCCAGAACGTCTCACACTGTTCCTGGGTCAAGGACATTTTGAATGGTCAAGGTAAATGTCACCTGAAAAGAAGGAATGGGTTGGTTTTCGAATATAGTGTCGTAAATATCCTTCTGTGGATTTGGGGTCCGAGACCGTGATGGTTATATTAGATTTTGGGGCGATTTTTTATTAATCATTAGATCGGTAATGTCAACATGTGGTTATAAGTGTATTAAATTATGTATAAGGGTATTAAACTATGTAAGCAGCATGTTGCTTTATTCTTAATTTAGAGAAAAAAAATACTTGCGTCGTAGATGCATAAGTTACATAGTAAGGTTTGTGATTTGTTTCATAATATTTCGCTCGAATGTTAAACATCATAATTAGAAAGGAATTTGCAACATTTTTTAAGCAGACATCGCGTAACGTTACGTTCAGTCGTAATCAAAACACGTCTTTCTATAAAAGAAGAAAAAAATCGGTCATTTTAATAGCCTCTACCGTTTCGTATCCTTTGCCAAGAAGAATTGCATATCAGTCTCGCTCTGGAATAAACGAGGCTTAATTCAGCCGTGCTCTGTGAAAAGGGGTTCAATGCATGTGAGTAAAGTGTTGTCCCAGATTAGCCTCTGCAGTCCGCACAGGCTAATCAGGGACGACACTTTCCGCCTTAACTGGATTTATGCAAAGAAGAGACTTTCTGTAAACGAAAAATATAATTAAAGCGGAAAGTGTCGTCCCTGATTAGCCTGTGTGGATGCACAGGCTAATCTGGGACGACACGTTACGCACATGCATTAAGCCCCATTTTCACAGAGCACGGCCCAATTCATAAGCGTTAAGTGCCGCCTAAACCGTATTGTGTCACGACTATAGCTTTTGAACAACATACACAATGCTAAACATAGAGAACGCCGATGAAATATGTTTTCTCGCGCATTTATTATCTTTTGAATTGTAAAGTGAAACCTGTCAAAACAGAATTGTACTGAATTGCAAATTGACAGATTTTATACTAAGTTGAGATAGAATATTTCGAAATACTATCATTTGTATGAGATTATTCAAGCGTAATGTAAAAATATGAAAATTAACAACCTTTGCATTTTACGAATAACATATGTAAGGCACTTAATGTATATGTATTCTAGGCCACGGTAAATTAAATTTTGCAACTAATTTGTATATTTGTATTCCCGCATGTGGGTAACTGATTTGAATTGATTTTGTTGCTGTGGCCGTAAGAGTACTTTTTCTGCTCTTCGTGTACTTCAACTGAAGTTAAATAAAAGCTTTTGATTTGTTTTACGGTATAAATTTCTAATGCGCCTGAAGCTGCACTAATGTAAAAAAAATATCCGTGATAAAGTCGGTTTCTTTTTCACTTGTTTTCGGTCAGATCATATACCATTTCAACATATCAGCATTTAACTAATACATTAGCTTGACTCTGGAAAGTCGGGGTTTAATAAGCGTGCGAACAGTGTCATCCCAAATTAGCTTGTGTACTCAGCATAGGCATATAAATGACGACACTTTCCTTTTTATTAAAAAAATCGTTTAAATTTAGCTTTTCCTGAACAGCACAATTCAGTGTAGACGGAATTTGCCGTCCCTAATTTGCCAGCTTATACATATCTGGGATGACACAAGGTTATATTACACTAATTCCATTTCCCATAGGGTCCCTTTATAAAACTGCCAACTTTCAAAGCATTTTTCTTGTATCTCATATATATCAAATTTTGCATGACCGGTATCATTTTTAAGATAAATCTGTCTTCTTTCAATACATGCAGTCAAAAACATATGGTCTCGCAACTTCTAAGAAAGAAAAATTCGCTCAAAGGCAAGCATCCTCTGAAAACAGAGTTTTGAAAGTGAAATTTCGACAAAAGCCCCGTTCTTCAATAAACGCGCCCCAAACAGTCATCTTTCAACGTAATCCCCAATGAAATGCGCCAAAATGTTGCAGACACACACAGGATGCAGGAAATAATCACAAAACGCATGGGTGCGATCGCTAAATTGCTTTTAATACCGAAGAGAAAGGGAACTCTTTAGAAATAGGCACTACTTTCGAAAGGACCACGGAGGGATACAAAATGATTTAGTGTAATGTAACCACAACGCACATGCATAAGCCTTCCTCCCCCCCCCCACCCCCAACCTTTCAAAAAGTGGGTTCATAAACATAGAACCGTCAATAGTAAAAGTGCAGTGATTCGCAGAGTCACTGAGAAAAAGCTTACCTTAACCGACTCGCCCAGTCAAACTGCAAATATGAACTCATTTTTGCGAATCGAACTTGTACAGAATCCAAGACGGTGTTGAGAAAGGAAACAAACTTTTATGTTAAGTCGATATTGCAAGTGTGCGCATTAATAAAACCTACAAACATAAATTTAAATTTAAACAGTATCATGTCCAATCGACCGTATTATACTATTGTGTTTAAACAAACGTGCAAAAGTGCAAATGAATACATAAATATTAAAGTTTAAACAGTAAACAAGTGTTATCGACCGTACCCTACTGCTTTTCGTTATCTAGAAGAATGAATTACACTTGTTTAAACCATAAAACACGTGCCGGTATAAAACTCCATAGCAAGAAAAAACATAAACTCACGCGCAATCCTTACCAAATGCACACCAAAATAAAACTGTATGCTATCAAGACAGGACTAACGTCGTTTAAATACACGGACTGAATAGTCAGTTACGTTTTCAATCTTTATTACAAAATGGGTGGTTTATCATTACAATATCTGACAATCATTGTGGCGCTTATTCATGCATCAAACAGTGTATATAAACCCTAAGTTACCTGTATTTTTACTTGTGAAACAAAATGGCCGCAGGGAGATAATACAAAGAAAGCGCTTTCACCTAGTTTCGAAAGCAGGTTTAAATTGTATAGGTAGCAGACCACGGTAGACACACACTCTCTCGGAGCCGCGGACGCCTTCTTGATCTCCACCACGCTCAATTCAGAAAACAATGAACCTGCAATCATAAAAACACATTCACTGCACACAAGTAGTCTGAAACTTACATTTAAGATAAAAAAAAGAGCATATGGAACCTGTACAGGTGATACTATTGACAAAAGTGAAAGAATTGCAAGGCCGCAAACAGTGCCTTCAAAATAAACGTTTTACCATGTACGAAAGTGGCTGGGGACGAATGAAATGGAAATGATAGCCTGCTTTTGGAATGATATTTTTACACGCAAAACATAGCACAACCCATCAAACCATGAATAAATACCACGTAACCAGGTGGTTTTCGCGCAATACTTCACAGCGTGATCCTACTAGCGATTCCAGCTTAAAAAGAACCCAAAATACAATATGCCTACCGCAGTTTTCCTTCCTGAGTAACAAAGAACACAACAACAACAAGAGGTCATGACCCCACAGTTTCGCATTTGAAAATGGTCATATTCTCAGGATTTAATGCAATTTGGGGATACAATAAGACCTATTACCCTCAAATTTGACATGGAAACCTACCCTTTCCCAATATTTCACTTTTTGACCGGGGCCAATTCGCATATTTCTGCTTCCTACCGTGTACTGCTACCATAACATTTAGTTAACAGTGCGGTTTTCGTTGTGACCAAATAGTGCAAATGTATGGGAGGGTCGAATGGGCATGCTGAAAATGTATACCACTTATGTAGGATTTTAAGTAGTACTTATTCGCATTAGTTTCCTAATCGTCACAATTACTTCGAGCAGTTATGTAACTACAAATAATGACTTTACCATTTTTTTTTATGAAAGTAGCGTTATCCCGTTATGTATGTCAAGTTTAGGAATGCTATGTACTTATCCTAAATTTCTTAAGAACTATGATCGAACATTGATTCATAAACCATTTTTTATTTGAATGGTTCGATAATATTTCCAAATCGGGTTTAAATATTTAAAAAAAACGTATAAATCATCTGTCAATAATTTTAGATGATATGCGCTACAAACACAAAGCGTTCGATCGTTCATACATCCATATTATACCTTGCATTATAATGCTTCTTCTTCTCTTATACAATCGTCCAGTGTCCATAATTTAGGTTAATTTACATAATCTGTTCTAGCTGGCCGATAAATTGCATAGTACCCGTGGACTGAGAGCATTATTTCAGGAAATTGCATATAGCATACATTTGATCGGTTCGAATTTTGCGAATTTTTTACCGGGAGCTGAAATTTTGTGACCCGCTTAGAAATATGCAGCGAGTAAAAGAGCGACTATAAATACGATATAAACGCCTATCACTTTCGTGCCGATATGGCTGGAAAGTGAGCGGCATTAAAAAATAATAAAAGTAATAAATGGTATAAAACGGCGAAAACTACCTGTCTCGACAAGGACGTCGCAAGATTCTTTGTCACGTGATTACCTCCCCTGATATGGCCGGCCATTTTAAAACAGTAGTTCCGACGGTCCCTGGCTACGGACTTAGTGCATGGATGACTTGATTTTAAGCAAGTTAACAACAGCTCATTCTGGAAAATCGGAGCTAAATACAATTGCGTAAAGCGTCATCCCAGATTATTTGTGTAGTCCGCACAAGCTTATCCGGGACGACGCTTTACTACTTAACTGGAGTTTTCATAAGAAGAGACTTCCTTTATACACAAAATACCAACAAAGCGGAAGATGCCGTCCCTGATTAACCTCTGTGGACTACATCTTTATTGGAACTAGAATGAACTGACACTTACGGGCATGACTATTTATTCGCCTTCTTTGGGAGACCGTAAAAGCTCCGTCCAAGACGTTTACCTTCGACATTCCGCTCCGACGGCGAACGCCCTCAGTGCTGTGCAAAAGTTGCAAAACAAAAGGTGTCGGAGAATAAACATGATTTTCCAATGTTGATATAAAGGGGTATCTGTATGTCCATGTTCAATTACAGAAAGAATGAGCCGAGTCATGTAAAAATTGGCTCATGGCATGTGCGGCCGGCGTAGTTCCAGACCAGCATGCACATTTACGATGTCTGGTCAGAAGATACGATGTTCCCTTTAAAGTCACGCTTCAAGGTAACATTGTCGCGCGAAACTGCTCAAATACCTTTCGATGATCAACCCAGTACACCTTGTTCGAATTTACTTAATTCTTTTGTAAAACGCAAAAACATCTGTTGTATCAATAATGAGTAAACGTTATTCTTTAAACCAGGCCACATGTTTACACAGTCTTGTCTTAACATTTAAGGAAATTTTAAGTGATAACGAAAACTTGGTGGCATAACACATATACTGGCATAGCATTTATTAAACACGACTCAACATGAAGCCGTTATTCGAACGAAAAGTAGGACTCAGTTGCAGTCATGAGTGCATGCGTGCAATTCCCGGTGAAAAAAACAACCCTACTTCAATAAATAATCCTCAAGCCGCTTCTTCAAAAATACTGTATTAAGTCTCAATGTAATTAATGTTCTTTGTCATCCTGACAAATATTAGCTCTGCCTCAAGTCATTTCATTGACATCGTGACTAATAAATTCCTGTCCACGTTCATGACATGCGCGCCGAGTACATCCGGTGTCCACAGAATGCGCTGGAAGAAATAAAACATCGGACACACGTGATGTCTGCTTGGGGAACTTAAAGGCCTGCCACGCTTCGCTTGGGGATATGAGTAGTCGAGTGACGCATGGTAAAATACGGCCATATTATTGTTCATATGAGCCGCGTCTTTGGAAAACAGGGCTTAATGCATGTGTGTAAAGTAGTCCAAGATTAGCATGTTCAGTCCATACAGTCTTATCAGGGATGTCACTGTCCGCTCTAAATAACGTTAAAAAGGTCTCCTCTTAACAATAATCTAGTAAAGGCGGAACGTTTTGTCTCTGATAAGCCTGTGTGGACTTCACTAGCTAATCTGGTACGACACATGCACTGGGCAAAGTTTTTCAGAAGGAGGCTCATATGTTTATTCTGTATCTGGAACAACTTTCTAAGGTGAAAGCCACATTAAGACACGATGTTTAAAGTACATATACTAAAATAAAGAGGATTGATTTGTCCTGTGTAGCTGTGTAATCCAATGCTATTCTACCGTTCTAAGGTTATGTCCAGTCATAAAGTTGTGTAACAATCCTCATCGGTAGATACGAATGATACAAATGAACATTTCGTCTAAAGCTTTGACTATTTGTAATTCTTCACGACGCCATTATGAGAATACCCAGCATTCCTGTAAATTGTTGCGCATGCGCATTTGTTAACATTACGAGGCAAATGGCTAAGAACTGTCGATGAAAGGTTCGAAACGTAATTTCGAGTACTCGATTCAAACTGGAAGAGCAAGGATATGCCATGGTATATACCGTCTTTTTGATACAACGTAACAAGAAAAACAACTCAGATTACTTCGTATTCCGATTTTAAAATAATCGAAAGAGAACCAAAATGTTTTCTTTATAGCGTTTATCGTTGTACTAATTTAAAAACAAAATGGAAAACGTATATCTCTGTTGATATTTTGTTTCAAATCTCATTTAACGAAAAAAAATTTTTAGAAGTTTGAATGAAGTGTATATTTTACCGTTTTTGTTTTGATAAAACGGCAATCCAGTGGCGCTGATGTTATGGGCAGATAAATCATGATTGACCTTCTTGATATTTTTGTCTTCCTTTTATTGAAATTATCGACCTATGTATTGAACCTGAACAATGACTTGCACTTTTGGTTGGATAGTATGGATCTTATATATTATGTTAAACTGGCTACCAAAGCTATTCAGAGGCGTATTTAGGTGGGGGGCTAGGGGGCTAAAGCCCCCCCCCCCCAGCTGGCTGGCTAGACACGATTTTTAATAAAAATGAGCCCCTTACAGTTTCAATCCACTTGTGTATTTCCTGTCATATGTCCCTAATTAAGCCATAAACAGCTGTAGATTTGTGTGATTAGCCCCCAGGCATGTGTACAGACGATCTAACCTTCGTCAGCTAAAGTGCACGCTTCATTGACTGTAAGTAATAAACTGCGCTATTTGATGGACAATCATTATTATTTTTTCGGTAATTTCTTTGATGAATTTAATTGGTATTAGCTCTTTAGAGTGATAATCCTTTTGAGTAACAAGTTATTGCCAGTGAAATTCAACTGCACACTTAATGAATGGCATTAAATATATCTGGTGGTAACAAGGTAGAAGTCCGTCTTTTTTACGCTTTACAATTTAAAAATTATCGCGTTTTCCGAAATGGACCTATGCGTATAGAAATACTACTTTCTGTTTTTAAAGCGGTACCGTTTGAAAAATAAAAAAAATACTTGCTAACTAGGCTATAGATTTATTTTTATCTATGCCAACTAGAATATATCTGGTGGTTACAATGTAGAAATCCGTCTTTTTGCGTTTTAAAACTTAAAAATAATCGCGTTTGTCGAAATGGACCTATGCGTATAGAAATCCTACTTTTAAAGCGGTACCGTTTGAAAAATAATGAATAACTTGCCAACTAGGCTATAGATTTAATGACAATTTTGCACAATTTAAAATTGCATCTTTATGTAATGATTAACGTGTATTTCATTTCAATGTCAGAAGCAAATTGTGTGGCTTTAATAAAATGTTACCACGAGTAATCAATTATTAACGCACAATACACGGCGATTTTACATGTCGAAACGAGGATTCTCAGCACAGAAACGTGCGCTATTGTTGTTCCATTAAAATGCTATTATCGTTATTTGTAAATACTCACTAATGTTTCCGCGATGTTTTGCCGAACATTCGAATGGAGAAAAAATATCAAATATCTTTACTTCATCAACCATCTGAAGGGGCACAACTTATTATCACATCTTAAGTTCAGTTTTGAAATGGTCTCCCTTTAGTTTAGAAACATTCAAATCGGTTTTTAAATATCCCCCTTTTTATTTTTATGATAGACAATGCCTATCATAACCTTTTGTATCTGCCATTCCCAATAATGATTTCGTTTCTGTATCGTTATTTTGACTTGTTTTATTGCTCAAACCTAAGTTTTAAATATTTATTGTAGATCACACGTTTACTTTACTAATCCTACTATACTTAATCATGTACCTTACTATATTTATTTATGTGTGCACTTTAAAATCAAATAAAAAATACTCAATGTGAAATTGTGAACTTACTATATAAAACTACTGAAATAAAAAAGTGATTTGAAATAAAGCACCACTTACTGTGGTGTATACATCCATTAAAGTTAAAAGGCGGAACCCCACAGTCACGTGATCCTGCACCCTGAATACGAAGTGCAATACCATTACGGGGGCTTTTTTTTTTACAGATTTTGACAGTTATTAAAGTTTGTCATTAAATGCTTTATATTGATAAATGTAAACATTGGATCTAAAAAGCTCCAGTTAAAAAAGAATAATGTTTAAAAAAGAAAAAAACGTAACCCTCAACTGGGCTCGAACCACTGACACATGGGGTCCTGGAGTAAAAGTCTGCGGCTTCTACTACTCGGCAATCCGTACTCATGTTATTACTTTTATTTTATACTTTATATAAGGAATCCTCGTAGTGTCACAAAATATAACGACAACAACAGAACTCTCAAAATTCTTCAACCGTTTCGCGTTGCAACGTTTTATAATTTTCCGGTTTTTAAATCGTCAAAAGATGAATATAATGGATAATTTAGTGCATAGTAAATGTTCAGTATTACTTGCTCCTCACAAATATCATAACTATAATGCAAATTTGCGAATCTGAAACAACTTTTTTGACTCTAAAATTTTCTGATACATGAAACGGTCTGGACAAGATATCGCGTCATACGAGCATGTGCATATCTTACAGTAAATCTGTGAAACTAGGAATTTCACAAAATTCCTAATCGCTTCAGGATTTTCGTAAAATGACTGTTTCACTAAGGGACCTACCGAAATGCCTGATTTCTTCAGGAATTTCAAGAAATGATCGAATAATGCCTTTAATCATTTCATGAAATTCCTGGAACGATTTTAAATTGAAAGTGGTCCACGTCTATTAGGAGTTACTCAATTAGAAGTAGACCAGATATAAGTTTATCACATACTGTCAAACTCTACACCTTTAAGTTTATTGAATAACGTCTTAAAATAACGATTCATATTGTGTGCGCGAATTCTTAACACAAAAATTTGTCAACTTATGAATACTTAAATTGACGTTACCAAACATGTATACAAACATAAAGAACATTTTCCCCTGTACTACAAAGCTTTTTAATTGAATTACATGTTTTACTTGTCAGCAATGTTTTTGTAATTGGACACTCATTTCCTATTCCGATTTTTTTTATTTAGATTTAGATTGAAACTAAACTACAATTAACGATGATTTTTTGTTTTGCAATTTAAATAGAATATTTAAAACCCGAAGATACCACTAAATTAATGTTAACATTGAAAAAGATAGACATTTTAAGAACTAAGAACTCCTGTACATGGATGGATGAAGTGTACCCTGATAATTATCTAATGGTAAATTCGGTCAATATTTACGGAAGTCATAAATTCATTAAGTGTGCTGTCATTAAATGGATGTCACTTTTCTTGGTTGATAATTTGAAGCAATTTTCATTAACATACGAACTTATATTATGAGCCTGAAATATTACCGGTACTTTCACAAACTAGTTATACAATTGTATTGCAAGCAGTTTAATAGCTCCGTCACACCGGACTGGCGTCCTTACGGCGACCTACATGTAAGACTGTGTTTCTGGAAATGTATGATTGTCGTAGTAAGTACGCCAATGACTTTTTCGGTAAAAAAGCTGTTTTTTTCGCCTTACCGTCACATCAGCGTCCTGGTTTATGGCGATCTGCGCGTCCTCACGGCGTCCTTAATCATCCGTGGCGACCTTACCGCATTCGTACTGCGTCCTTACGGCGACCAAAGCCGACCATACGGCTTCTGAGCGGCGTCCTTGGCGTTTATACTACGTTCTTATTGCGACCATAGTCTTTCTGAGGACGCAATAGACGTAGAAAGGACGTACTAATGTCGCAATAAGGTCGCTGTACGGTCGCTTTGCAATCAATGACCATTTTCTGTGGGTTTGAGCGGCGACCACACGACGTCCATGGCGTCCTTACAGCGACCCTACCACGTCCCTACTACGACTACTGCGTCTCTACGGCGTCCCTCTGACGTCCTTAACAGAACGCCGTAAAACGCCGGACTTCGGCGACTATTTTGAACATGTTCAAAGTGGTCGCCGTGGGCTTGCGTCCTGACCAATTTTCGGCGTCCTCACTGCGTCCTCTTGCGTCCTTACTGCGTCCTTCCGGCGTCTATGGCGTCCTCACTGCGACCTGGGTCGCCGTAAGGACGCAGTAAGGACGCCAGTCCGGTGTGACGGGGTAAAAGTGAACGCAAGCAAACCTACAAATTATAATAACTTTCTAAATTGGTTAAACGATTCCGTATTCACTATTCACACTTAATACATTTTAATAGCCCAGGAAATGATTTTGTATCGTTATCAAGGTACATAAACAGACTAAACAATATGACCCACGTCATGCGAAAACAGGTCTAATGCCATATGCGGCCAGATTAGCTTCAGACAAGCCTGCGCATCCGTGCAGTCTGGTGAGGAGCTACCATGTCCGCCAAGGAGACCACGAAACCTTGCGTGACTTTATAGTAGACAGCATAGCTCCTGACCAGACTGCGCGATTGCGCATGCTGGTCTGGAACTACGCTGGACTAATAGGGCATACAGCCCATTTTCGCATGACGCGGCTCATATTTCAATAATTATTAGATCATATAAAAACTTTAAAAAAAAGCTTATCAATATGTGTTTACAATAGTATCATTTTAACTACTAACTACACTATTAAACAGAAAGAAATATAATAATGTAGTCATTAAAATCAAACAAGGACATTTTACACATTTCCTAAATACTCTTAAAGGCCTCTGGTAAAATTGTGTAAAAGTGTGTCCCCATTGTCAGTCATTTCTCGAAATTCATGAGAAACTTAGGCATTTCGGGAAGTCTCTAAGTGAACCAGTTATTTTGACGAAAATCCTGAATCGTTTAAGAATGTCGTGAAAATTCTAATTTAACATATTTACTTTAACACATATACACGTACAGACAGGAGAATCGTGAATACTTATATAATCTTATTTCATTAAATGCAACAGTAATAAACAGTATAAAGCATTTGTGAAACGGCATAATATAAAAGGTTTTAGTCATTTTATATCAAAAGAGCAGGAAATGAGTGCAATAAATCTATGAATTCAGATTGCTTGACCTGGAATGGTTCTTTTTCAAATAGATTCCCACCCAAGTATGGTCAAATAAGGGCTTACTTGCCTTCTCGCGTAAAATCAACGGCTACATGAAGTCGGAATCAAACTCCGGTACATGTGACTTAAGCAAAAATAACTTACGTGTTATGCCTTAACATTTATAGATAGAGCCCTATTCCACCAACATTGAACGGCAGACATGTGTATAGTTAAGGCAGTGCAGAGAACATTAAGTTTAGGCGGACAAATTCGTCCATGATAAGCCTGTGCGAACTCTGCACATGTATTAAGTCCCATTTTTTCTAGAGCGCTGCTACAATTTCGACACGAATACGAACTGTGCACATGTATTAGGTTCCGTTTCCAGATGCGAGGCTTTATGCATAAATAACCCACCACGGGATGGGTTAACTAAGATTTGCACAAGTAAAGCTTTTTAACACGAAGAAGACAAAATAAATTGCAATATCCATTCAGTTTGCAGTTGATTTCGTGTCTAAAAGCTGTACTTTTGTAAACCAAAGTAAAATCATTCTGTGGTATAATTAATGACGGCCTCTGTATTTTGTTTGTAAGAATGAAGCTGTCTACCAAATATTTATTGGCTACATGGTATCTGAAAAAAACTTGACTTCGCGACAATATCTTTAATATTTAACTTGAGGTAATTCTTTGATTTGTGCATATTTGATAATTGATTAGCCATGATTAGCATTTCAACGCCTACCGTCATTGTTGTGGCAAAGTTTTTCCCACGACATCAAAGCAGGCACAAAGTTGAGGTTAATAAGGAATTAATATTCCAGTTTAAGGCGTACCTTTCACCTTGGCAACGCTGATATCCGATGAATATCAGATGCATGGATATTAAAACAACTCATGATTACGCGTTCAACTGTTAGATTATTGGAGTGAGGCAAGTTTGTGTATTTTATATTAATTCTAATATCAACGGCTATTGATCAAGTGCGTCATGTATTAAACATAGTTTGCGAGTGTATTTGAGCCGCGCTCTGTGAAAAGGGAATTTATTGCATGTGCATAAAGTGTTGTCAAATATAAGCCTGTGCACTCCACACAGGCTTATCAGGGACGACACATTCCACATAAACTGGATTTTGGCAAGAAGAGACTTTCTTCAATCAAAAATATTATAAAAGCGGAAAGTGTCCTCCCTGATTAGCCTGTGCGGACTGCACAGACCAATCTGGGAAGACACTTTACGCACATGCATTAAACCCCATTTTCACAGAGCACGGCCCATATCAATGTGTATTATCTAACAAACAAAGAACCATACGAAAACGTTTAAAACGTTGACATGAACGTTTAAACAGAACTGCTTCGAACAGTCTCAATATCTTAATACGCAAAGCGTTGTTTAAAGCCGTCTTAATCACAAATTATATTCCACCAGTATTCGATAGTACTGTTGAAGGTAATTCTTAAAACAAAACAAAAAATATGCCTACATATAGGACTTTTAAAGAAATTCGCATTTTGTACCATATAAAATAATCGAGATAAAGTAAAAAGTGTCATGTGATATATGTATTTGTTTTGATGTATACCAGTATAGTGAATCTTAATTGTGCTTTTCGTTCCAATCAATGGAAATAAGTTTCTCGATGCCTGGAGGCGTACCTAAATTTCGACCACCTATCAGGCAACTCCAGTCCTGTTAACATACGTCATTGAAAGCGTTGCTTAAGTTTCACACTTGTGTTATATGTTCATAAATTAAGTCGTACGCTCATTTGAGGCTCGTTCTGGAAAAAACAAGGCTTCATTCATGTGCGTAGTGTCGTCACATACAGATTATCATGTGCAGTCCGCAGATGATAATCGCCTGGATTGGATTTTCTTTGAGAAGAGACTTATTTAAAACAAGAAATATCTTTAAAAAAGATATACGGCGTTGATTGTGGTTGCAGTTAATGAAAGGTAAAGACTTCAATGAATGAGATCAAAGATAGCGAATGTCTTTTTCTGTGCAGTTCTTAGCTGCAGCAAACGCAGTACGGGATAATACGCGGAGTTTTCGCGGCTTATTTTACATTATTACATATTGCTGGTCATAAACGCATAGATACAAAACAGAAAACCAAAAGAAGAATGGAAGTGAAATTAAAACATATGAGTCAACCGGCCACACGCGAAGTATCCGTACATATTTTAAATATTTATACGCGCGTTCTTCGAACAAACCTGTTTTAGTGGTTTGTCTGGCGTTGCTATTTGATTCGATTATTAACAGTATCGAGTCAATATGATGGCATAATTCTTGTTAAATTAATTAAAAATAATATTTATCCTGGTATTGTTGTAAAACACATTAAGAATCTATTATTGACGTACCATATGGTATCGCTAGATATCTTCATTTAACATCTGTCTGGTCTAAAGATAATACCAGTTCACCTAGTTCACGCTATATGTAACGATTATTTTCCTGGCCGCGAACTCCGATCAGCACATAGGGTAGAGACGCAGCGATAACCTGTTCGTAAACTCTGACATTCACTCACAGTGGCCGCAAATTGACCCGATATACCTCGCGAGTTGAAATGCAATGCATTAAAGAGAGTCTTCGCTTCCACTGCTCTCTATACTTTAACATGTTGACAGGAATATGGAAGTTAGTACTAAATATGAAAACATAGCCTTTAAGTGCAAACGTTCTCGCGCTGAAAATCTTCTGAAAATAAAAGGTGGACGCACAAACTGTATTGATGTCGAGATTGAGTGTAAAACTGTTCTATCTATTAAGCCTTTTCATTAGATATAAAATTGTTTCATGCTGAACACGCAGTAAAACAGTGTTACAAAGACGCGGACATGTTTCCAATGTTCTGGTCGTATTCTCAAATCAGCCAATGCAGTCAATGAAGTGTATTCATCTGTACTTGGCCGCGGGAAGTTTTATTTGAATTCTATTGGACGCTAACAAAGGTCAGGCTAAGGTGAAAAGCTGGCTTAATACAGCTTACGCCGAAAAGAATGCACTCGGAAAAAGTCGTCCCTGATGAGCTTGTGCGGACTGCGTGAATGGACGTGAATAATATCATGACTGTATTTGTTATATTAAATGTTCACGGTTCATAAGTACACAAACAAATTAAAACCTGAGCGTTCATAGAATAATTCGTGGTGAATTTGTATGTATTCAGCGGTATTTTAAGAATTATTCACAATTATTGTTGATCATTTGGGAACCGCATAGAGATACACAGAAGAAGCCATTAAACAAAAAACGTCGACGCTGTGCTGTTATGAGGCGCAAATCGTGTCAATGGCATGACTAACTGTAGGTCGCCGTGATGTAACGGTTATGATGTCCTCCTAGCAATCGGGAGGTCACGGGTTCGGTCCCCACTGTTTGAGCGTTCTATAGTCCTCAAAGACACCAAGTACTGGGTCTAGGCCCAGGAAACGGACTCGAAAGAGTTTCACATCAGTAGTGAATACTTTAAACGCAATCCAGCTAAAATAAAAAGGTTTAAAGTAAGGGTTTACGTATGCAACAAGTATACCTATATTAAAATGGAGAATAAAATATTATTCAGACGTTTATAATTACAAATATTATTCATTCGTTCTTTTCGTAAGAAATTATGAAGCATCAAGAAAACGCCCGAGATTTATGTCAAGTGATAACTGCTGACTACATTTTTTCTTCTGTTGAGATTTTAGATTTTAGTTCATAAAAATTAAATGTAATCGAGTGATTAATATTTTACGAATATCATCATATTGATGTGATAAAACAGCGAACAAGGGTAACTCAAACAAATAAGACAATATATCTCAGAGTATCCAAGTATTATTTAACCCCTACGAAAGAGATTTGGGATAACACTACAGCACAAACTTACTATAAAAGCATGACATTAGCATTCAATATTTAATACGTTTCAAGCAAATATATGCATATAATAAAATAAAACATAAACTGAAATACACAGTAAATATTTACCAAAAGTATTATACACTACATGACCTATGCACTTTTCTCGTTTTGATCTGAAATTGTTTCGATTTATATTGAGTAAACCTTTCCACGCACGCTAATCCACCGGCATAATATTTTATATTTTTATACATTTTGATTAATAAATTATGATTGTAGTCTCTATTAGAATGACCATGACCCTCGAAATTCCCTGCCTGAGTGGTCTGATGTACGGCCAGGATAGTATTGGAAGCATCTATTACATTGTTTTTCATTTTTCTCGAATTATAGACCAACCAATTGTCATAAGCCCTCCGCCCTATCACAACTTCCGGAACCTCATTCCACGGATACGTTGGCGTAGTTATAAAGAAGTCCTCAGCCAAGCCCGTAAACAGTTTGCCTCTACTTTTTGAAATGCGCGTAATATTTTGCCAGTCTATGCCTTCGTCTATTGTGACGTTTTCGACGTTTGTTCTACGTCCAACAATTAAAATAGGCTTTCTCATATCCTCCGTTGTTGACTTAATCATCTGAGCCAACGTGTGGATCAATTCTTTTGTGAAAAGTATGTCACCGTTACTAAAAGCATAAAATGACGTATTAAAAAGGTTCATGACGTCCCGATACATGTACTTCAGCACCGGAATGCCGTCTGCTGCAACGGCCGGAAGCGGCAACGTTATGACGCTCGCCTGGTTACACTCGTTAATAACTGAACTCTCGTTCGAGAAAACAACCGGGATCACGTAAGGGTGCAATGACCTCCAGTTAATAAGAGTGAGATTATGAACGAGATTTTTTTCTGGATTTGCATTCCATGAGGAGAACAGTGTAAGCAACGGTAATGTCGAGTTGGAGAGAATACGAACTTTTAACATGTCCAGTAATGTATTGTCGACATTTTCGAGGATAATCGGTGTCGTTGCTAGCGGGGTCGTAGTCGGAACATTGAAGGCGACAGCGGTGGTCCCATTTAAAGCCAGAACTTCCGGTTTTGTTTCCATCTGCTCGAGAAGCTGTAGGTAGTAGGACACAGACCGGAACTGGTGGTGCAACACCGACTATAAAGAGACAGGGACAACATTTCAATAGCGGGGTGTATCTAAGTGTTTTAAGTAATCGAACTTGTAGCATTAGCGACCGGTATTCCGCGGAATGACATAAAAAACTTTTATTTTTTAGATTTTTCTACTTAATCAATTAACACTTTAATAGAGCAAACATTGCAATTGTATTCGTTTTGCAAAAACATAGGTACCGATCAGTTTCTCATTATGTTTTCATTTATCAATAACATAGTTTTAACTTTTTCTTAAAGCACAAGAAGCCATTTCGTTTCTTCGAGTTCCTATACTGATGTCGACGCAAACCTTACAGTGACTTGTTCACATATTGTAGTAGTAGTGAAAATTATAACTTAAACATTCGTTATAGAATCTATTACAGGTTTTGTGAAAACGAGGCTTAATGCATTGCGTAAAGTATCGTTATAGATTCGCACATGCTAATCAGGGACGACGCTATCCGCGTTTATAGTAATTTTTATTTTAACAAAGTCTTTAAATCTGCGAAAATCCAGTTTAGACGGAAAGTGTTGTCCCTTATTAACCTGTGCGGACTGCACGTCCAATAAACCCCGTTTACACAGAGCGAGGCTCATTTATACAAGACATTTGAATCACTTACTGGTAGTTCTCTTTTCACTATTGTGTACACGGAGTTTCCCCGGATAGCCCGTAAAACCCCGAAAACGTTTGAGTACAGATAGAGGTAGATGGAGAGACAGGTAAGGATAAAAATCAATATCTGCCAAACTGAGGATTTCTTGTTGCATGTCAACATTGTACACTCTGAAATGAAATAATTTTAAACTTTGGTGTAATAGATAATGCTGCAATTAAAGACTTATAATACTATGAGAGTTAAAATGTTCATGTTAAAACGTTCAACTAATTTACATTAATGCATTTTAGACTATATTTTTGCGTTATGGGAAAACTGAGCTAAACGTATTCTAGTAAAGAGCCGTCCCCTATTAGCCTGTGCAGTCCACACAGGCTAATCAGGGACGATACTTTATGCCGTTACTGGATTTTCGTTTATAAGACTTCTTGTAAACGAAAAATTTCATAAAAGCGGAAAGTGTCGTCCTAATAAGCCTGTGCGGACACAACAAAAAAGTGTTACACATACTATATACGTGTTTACCCAGTAAGTAAAAAAGGTTGGTATAAAACGTTGTAGAAATGCTATATTCTACTTACTTTACGGCTTGTGACATGTGTGTGAAAATTGTCTATGGTGCCTAATTTATTCCGAAAACTTCAATATAGGCAACAATATTTTAGAATACAGAAAAATTGCGTTATACATGTGTTGATAAAAAATGTAAGAACTATTAAATAGCAATACTCGATCGAAGAAGCAAAACTGTTTGAATCAATCATACTGTTGAAACACTGACAAGGGCAGTTTGTCAGAACAAATATTGGTAAAACGAAATGAACATATAAAGTGCACTTTAAAAAAATGTGTTCATAGCGATTACTTGCTGATCAGGAGTTTAGTTTGTTGCAAAAGTTTAGGTATTTGTTCAAATATTTCCGTATTGTTGAACAAATAATTAAATATGTTTGGAAATGTTTTGGAATAGTCTTAACTAATTATACTAGCATGAAGAACGTTAAAAACATACTGACATTTCCGAGATTCGAAAGCGGGAACTCTGAAGACAAATGCTGATATGCTACCACTGCGCCGGGCAGGCTTTAGAACTAAGATTTTAGTACCGAAACATAACCGTTATATTAGTACATAAAGTATTTTTCAAATTATCAAGAAAAAAGCTCACAAACGCTTTTTTTCATTAGCTTATTTAGAATTATGCTCGTGAATTAATGAACAAATATTTTAAACATGTTTATAGTCAGGAGTGTGATTTCGCTTGTATAAACATCATGTACAAGTTCTTGTTTGCATCTATTGCAATGATTTTGCAAATCGTCATTTTACCAAACTGTGAAAAGTCCCTTTAAAATATTCACTATAGCCACACCGTAGAACAACCAAATGCACCACAACGATTTACATGTATACAACGATTGATAGAGGGAAAACGTTACAGTATAATCATTAAATCTTCAGCCTATCGATACTCCAAATTAGAAGTGCAAGCATTTATTATTAAATGGTGATATGTTCTTTTTTCATGACCTTTAAAACAAGTGTTTGTTATTGGGCGGATACCCAGCGGACCTTTAAAAAGAGTACGAAGAAATAATACGATTTTCAATACGACTTGAAAGTAATGCATGACTTAAAATCTCTGGATATGATATCCCATTAATCTTCAAGACCATTGAATGTTTATTTAAATGGACATTCTCATCTTTTGAAAAAAAACATAGTTCAATGGGCACGATCTGTCTGATGTCAAACATAACATTAGCATTTCTATTTGGTAGTGTATGTTTGATCCCGCATGACATCAATAGATTAAGTAGAAATGTCCGCAAATCACCCATAGACTATTATAATAATCATTACTTTTTGCTTTAGTTACATACTTGCACACTCATAATGGTAAGGGGGCGGAATGTTGCGAAATAAGTGGCGAGTCCTTTCTGAAATAATTTATGCTGGCGAGTCTTTAAAAGACAAGACAAGACGAGAGTTTTATTCGAGATCAGTACATAGTGTATAATGTAGAGAATAATGTTCCTAAACACAAAACATCAGTGGCCAATTTAATGTTTTTCAACAATTTCAAGAACAGATGCGTTAAGAGATCCCATTAGAGGATTGACTGTGTATACTGAGGATGTAACGTATAATATCGTATCCAGAAATCTCAGTCTTATAGTTATTTAACAAGGACAAATGCACAGTTCTTCATCCTCATTGTTCTCTTTAAATACTTTTCAGATGTATCGCGCATAGATTTTATTTCTTGCATATCCAATGTAAACTAGTCTTAAAATACACCCATTGATTGCGTAAATATTACTTCAAGGAGAGAATCTATATAAGAATTATTGTGTTTCAATTCTTTTCTTATACTTATTGTATTGTGTTTGATAGATGTACTCTGTGTTTGCCAAACGAAATCAATATGTTTCCACAAAATGCTTATAAAAGGTTACACCTCTTCTAAATCGCGACTACAACAATGCAAATAGCATCTTTCGTTTCTTAGCATATTGCTAGGACCATGATGTCCCGTGTGAATCCGCAACAGTACCGTTTCATAGATGTGACCATTATAGTTCTGGAAAAACCCTCAAATTATAAGTCTAGCTTTTAATTTCAAAAATGTATACATGTATTAAGAACGAAAGTAATCATTTTATTATAAGGCGTAATACCGGCCACTTACTACACAACTTTCTTTACATCGAAAAAAAAAACACAAAATAATTGAACAAAAAGTTCAGAAAAATTCAGATTAAAATTAACCACGTTATTTTTTCAACAAAACTTTCATTTTGTGTGGTAACCATTTCCCGAAATAATTTGAAGAGTTAACGTGTATATATTGGCGACAATTATAAAACTAACCTTTCTCATATATTGCATTTTAAAGGTATGAACTAAAAAAAAACAAATATGCTTACCTGATATATATGTGTATTTCTTGCAGTTATTATACTATTTCCTTCTTTACAATCCTTATTTACGTACTATAGAAATATATTCGGTAAATGGGTTGGTTTCCGTTTAATAGCTTACTATTAAATAACTGTAGTGATTATAACAACATTTGTTATATTCTTGCACTGTCCATTTTTTCTTTCTTATAACAATCGTTTAATATGAGACAAGAAGTTTTATGTCCACTTTGACTCTAATAAATCAGTGGTATGTTTCGAATACTCCGGATATCGATTATTACAAATAAAACGTTCAAACACCGCTCAATAAGTATGTGCGAATGCATGCCGTATCGACACCCGTCTGATGTAATTTGCATCTTCTCATCGTTATCCACTCCCAACAGTAGGTAACCTGAAGTGTAACCTGTTGCATACAAATGAAAATAAACACTTACATAAGTATTAACATATTAAGTTGTAGAAACAAACGTGTTTATACATTTTCTACAAAACACAAGTATCCCATATTCTAAAAAATCGTCCCTTCTCATTGTAGCGTGACTTAAACGAAAAACCCTCAAGATGTGCTGGACAGTTAATGTTTTCTATTTCAAGTAGTTTTAAATTATTTACGGTTTATAAATGAGAATTACGACGATCATTTTCGTGATTTTGCGATTATTTTAGGAAAGTAGGTCATGTTTAATCCAGGGTGATGCTATGATGTTTAAATTACGTAAAGCATAATTGTATTAGTTTGTTTATCATTGAATAGTTGGTTTATCGATCTTTTATTAGCTGCTTATTTTTCAAGAAAATGAAACACTATTTTAGCAACAACAACAGCAAGATTTTCACATTTTTCATTGCGATTTTTTTTATAGAACAAGCTCATGCGCATAGTCACAAACCTAAGCAACCAATAAGAAAGGCCGATATTATGAGAATCTTTCTATATGATACAGATTCCTACAGGGAGCTAAGTATAACCAGAATTTTGTAAAAAATGCGGATTTGAATGCATTTTTTGTTGGTATGTCCAAGAATTAACATTAAACTAAAGATCGACATTTAAAACAAGTGTGCTTTTGTTTTTATATATTTTCACTTAAATTATTTAGATGTATTCATTAAGTGGACCGATATTACAGTAACACATGCTTCTGAAGATTATAATACTCATAATTATCAATTTCGCTTCATAAACATATGTTTTATTTATTCACATACTGAAACAATTCTTTTCTTAAGCCTACATGAGCGGTATTCATAGCAATTAATTACCTCCAATTCACAATGCACAGTCGATTAAAACGTACATATGCATGAAGAGCCCGGCTTCCTTTGACAACGTTCAGTGAGCGTTTTAATAAATTCACGATGGCTTACCAAGATTGCGGCCAAAATGTGACACTAACTTACTGTCCCTTATATTATGGCATAACAATATTATTTTTGGCATATGAATTGTGTTGAAAGGGTGATACAACATGCTTGCAATTTATTTGCAAATAGCTAAATACATTGCATTATTTTCGGTGGACGATACAGTATTTTCCAAAATATTCATTTGATCAAAACAAGAGCTGTGTGTGGGGTGGAGTGGGAGGTGGGGGTGGGGGTGAGGTCGGAGCTCTTGACTTCTTTACATTTGCTGTACTTGTAAAATGAACTCTATTTTTAAGACAACTATTTATAATCATGACGTTATTTAAACAAATTTAATGTTAACATGGATATATAGAACGATTATTTTTCTATCTATAAGAAATGAAACCATGAACCAACCTGTTTGTCTGCCTACTAATTCAATGACATTCTATAAACTGTATTTATTAATTTTCTAAATAAATAAATGTGTTCGCTAGTTTCATCGTAGGAACCGTTTCTGCATTTACAAGAGTCTCTTGATTCCCCACACCCAATGGCTTTACACGTTAAGTATTTATTTATGGTATCTTTGTAAAGTATTTTTGAAGAAATAAAGCATCGATATATTTTAAACTGTAGTTATTAACATTCATCAAAGAGGTTTTTTATAGAAGGATAAGTAAAGATTTGATTTAAATGAATGCCAGGAAGACATGATGAAAAAATTGTTTAAAAAAATACCGATTATAAAGGGTATAAACTGTCTTAATATAAAACTAGAAATGGCGCGGCAGAGGCCGACGCGTATCCCCATGCCGCATGTTTGACCCAGGGGCGCCCCAGAGTTGGTAATGGGGCCATGTATAGTTGAGATTTACCGTATTGTCATATGAGAAGTTTAGTATCAATTAGAAGTGAATCGTTGTAGAAATGAAGAAATTATAGTAAAAGACAATTTTGGGTAGGTGTGGCCTATTATGGGCGGGGCGCCCCAGGGTTGGTAATGGGGCCATACGTAGTTGAGATTGACCGTAT